>NC_057753.1:14297175-14413704 GCF_004010195.1 Chiloscyllium plagiosum
GTGTGTGTTCGTATCTGAATTTGCTTATGCATGCTCAGAGTCAGTTTGTAAATCAGGGAACGTTCGTGCACACTGGGTTGATTTTTCGATGCAATCATTATACCAGAGAAAGATATATGTTCTCCTGTGTCAGTTCTACTTCAGGCTTTCGTCCCTATTTTTAGGAAATGTTCCTTAATTATCGATTTGTGTATTACAGTTAGCAGGCCAGAGATGCATTTCCGCCACTGGATGATAAACTCTGGAGTGCAACTCACTAATTTAATACAAATTTAGATGAACTTATTCGAAGGATGGGTGTCAGCTGAGAAATGACAGTCAAAATAGGTTTGACATTGAGTCAGGAGGCTTGCATTTAAGTCACACTTTTTCTCGAGATGTGTAATAAATCCTTGGCAGCATAATGTGGAAAAGTGTGTTTTTGCACCAATGGGAGAGACTAGGACCAAAGTGAGCAATCTTAGAATACATTGTCGCAAATTTAAAAGAGTTACTCGGGGAAACTTTCTAACTCAGAGTGAAATGAATGTGGAATTACTTTACCACAGAATCTGAGTTACTATGTACTTTCAAAGCTGAGATAAGCACATTTATTAGTAGTAACACAATTACGTATTATGCAGACTAGATAAGAATTATAAATGCTGATTATCAGATCATCAATCATTGCATCGATTGATAGTACTGTCTCAATTAGTTAAGTAGCTTATTTCTGCTTCTATAACTCATGTTCTTAAATTAAAAGAATTAAATAATTATTCAACTCAGCAACTTATAGAGTAGGCCTGTGGACATGAACCTTTCAGCAGTGATGTGTTAAAAGTAGTTATATATTAGGAAATAGTTCATCTTGTCATAAGATATAAACGCAGGATTAGCCCGTTTGGCCCATTGAGTCTGCTCCACGATTCAATCATGACTGATCTGCTCGTCATCTCCATTTTCATGCCTTCTCGTCATAACTCTTCAAAACATTACCAATTAAAAATCTATCTAACTCCTCCTTAAATTTACTCACCATTCCAACATCCACAGCACTTTGTGGTAACAAGTTCCACAGGTTCACAACTCTTTCACAGAAGTCGTTTCTCCTCAACTCTGTTTTCTCCTCAACTAGAGTTGCAACAAAATGAAACATCCAATCCACGTCAATTTTATCGGTACCTTTTATCATCTTGAATACGTCAATTTGATCTTCTAAATGTAATGGAGTTTTGATCTCAACCATTCAAGCTCTCTTCATACAACATGCCCCTCATCTCTTGGATCAATCTAGTGGACCTCCTCGTGAATACCTCTATTTTTATCTTTCCTCAAATAAAATACTCCAGTGTGGTCTCACTGATGTGTTGTATACAACTATACTATGTGTTGTATACAACTATACAACATAAATCCTGCTTTTGTGTTGTATAGTTGCAGCAAGACTACTTGCTTTATATTCTATTCCGTTTGCAATAAAAACCAATGTTCCATTTGCTTTCTTTATTATTTGCTGGACCAGTATGCTAGTTTTCTGTGACTCATGAACAAGGACACTCAGATACCTCTGCACTAGAGGATTCCAAAGTCTCTCCTAATTTAGATTATATTTCCCATTCCATTTCTTCGATAACAATGCATGACCGCGCATTTATCCATGTTAATCTCTATCTGCAACATTTGGCCCACTGTCCAAACACCCTTACATCCCTTTGTAAGGTTCTTATTTCCTTAATGAAATATACAGTCTTACCTATTTTTGTATCATCCACAAATTTGGCATTAGAACCATGTATCCCTGTATTTAAGGCGTTAATGTTGATTGTAAATAGCAGGGGTACAAGGACCGATCCCAGTGGCACACCAGTAGTTACATCTTACCACTCAGAAAAGTATATATATCCCAACTCTGTGTACATCAGACGGTCAACTGACCAGGATAACAAATTACCCCAATCCCATATGATCCAACCTTTTGTGTTGCATCTTATCAAACGCCTTCTAGAGGTACAGTATATTATATTTGCAGGATATCCATTATTCAAATTACTTGTTACATCGTTGAAGAACACTCCCGCAAATTAGTCAAGAATGATTATAAAAGCATCATTCATAAAGCCAAGTGACTAATGGAATGCGTTTTGACTTTCCAAATTAACTCAAATTGCTTCGTTGATAATTGATTCTAACACTTTCCCAACAACGGAATCCTGCAAGAGTGAAGAAAGCAATGCTATCCGTTTGTAAACATATAAATATCCGGATATGTAAACGTGCAAATTACCAGCGCGCAGATGTAATTTTGGAGAAGATATTATCGAACAATAATTCGAGCAGAAGGTGGAGATCTGAAAGAAAGCATTTTTTTTTATCTTTGTCGTAATTTCACTATATGTGACCAGTGATGGGTGTATTGGTGCATTGTGAATAGAGGGATTTCCGACATTTTACCTTGTAGATTTTTGAAAAGGTCAGGTTCTCACCTGATTCATTATATCCCCTCGTACAATAGCATCTCAAGCGGTCTGAAAACGTCAATGTTGTGATATCAAAAACGAAGATGCTCTTAGAATGCTCTTCGAAAGCAATAGCTCACTGTTCAAAGCTTTGTTCAAAACCTATGATTCAGTCATCGTAGAAGCAAACTACCAAATGAAGGCTCGATATATTGAGATCAAAGACAACGGCATGGTATTATTAGTTGCTACATTATGGCGTCTCCAATGAAAGGGAGGCTGACTTCTCTGACAGAAAGAACCCAAAAGAAGTAGAGTTTGAAGGTGAAACCAAGGATATGGAGAAGATGGCAGACGAGATAAAGTTGGCACCAAGTGATAAATAATGAGTGAACAGAGTAGATCGATGGCAGTGATACCGCGAAACATCCGGAGAGGGAGAATGTTCGAGAGGTATACATTAATTTCACTGTTACTGTGAGTCTACACACACACTCACACGCACGCGCGGGCCGTGGCTGCCATGCCGTGTTTGAATCGGAGAGACGCAAACTATGTGTTGGCAATGATGATGGGAGGATTGATTTAGCATTCTCTCCATGCACTCGAATCAACATCGGCAATCACACTCATTCCGAAGTACAGCCATCAATAAAGTTCTGTTGCGTTTCCAGAGGCTTCCACCTCATTCATTCGTTTCAGGAATTGTTTATGAAACGCAGACATGGGGAACAGTCTCCCAGATTACTGCATACAATTCACACGACAGCACATTGTTTGGGGTGAGGTTCTGTTCTGTCTCTGCGCACGCTCAATCTGCACTTAGTTTTCCCAGCAGTTTAGGGACACAATTTAGTGACAATTTTACACGAGCTAACTTTGGTTTTCTCTCAAGAATTCTCATGGAATAACTTCCATCCATGATGATTAGTTCTTTATATTCACAGAAACTTTATACCGAAGACTCAGCTCATCCTTTTTCCCAAATTTCTTAACTGGGGAAATTTCGTGTCGTTAACGAGTTCAGAGGTTCCCCAAATTACCAGCGCCATTCCCAAAATGTCCACCACACTTGTAATCCCTATCCCCTCACAAAGTATACTCTCTCAAATTACAATCCCTCAAAACCTATCTCCCACCCCACTGAACCCATTTGCAAACATATTCAGTGGGATCTCTCATATCACCTTTACACTTCTTTATGCTGGCCCTCTGTTGCTGTTTCTCTGTACTCAGCTGAAAATTATCTGTCACCCCTTTTTGGATCCTCTCAAAATTCTTCACCAAGTTTTCACATTGGTTTCGCTTTCTCGGGGGTCTAAATTGCCTTTACACTGAGCACAGAGCTCTCAAAAACATAACCCGTTGAATATATGAATGATGTCACAATAACTGATTAGGTTGCAGCACCCTCAGTGGGTGGGGATGTGTGTTTGTGTGTGTGTATGTCTAAATGTATGTTTATTTTGTATATTCTTCAGTGTGTGTGTGTGTGAGAGAGAGAGAGAGAGTGTGTGAATGACTGTGTTTGTGTGTGTGTAGCTGTGCATTCCAATCTAAGTCTTAATGTGTGCATCTGTATGTCTGCATGAATATTCAGGTAACCATTGTTGGTATTTGCATGTGTGCTCTGCCATGTTCTGGCAGCTTAATGCAGAAAATTGTTTTTCCATGTGCGCGGGTGTAGAATCGAATTTCGTTATGTTGTCACGTGATCTAACGGCAAGAAGTGCAAGAATACATTGACAGGTTTGCAAAGTTGCTGTGAACCAGCGTCATCTCTGATACAAGCCCTTAATTTTTAAACAAACAAGCACCAAAGATACAAACACTATTTTTTAAATATAAATAATAAAAGCAGAAATACAACAGAAAAGAGAGTCAAGAAGGAAGTGGGAAGTGTCAATATCTAAAAGTCTTCCCTTCATAAAAGTGACCTGACCTCCGTAAGGTAATTGGGACTTCCTCCCTGAAGCAGAGATTTTCCTGAACATCCAAACATCTCATCTACTGTGCCCGTTGCTCCCGATGTGGTCTCTTCAGTATTAGTGACACAGGACGCCAAATGTGAAACATATCAGGGAACATCTCTGGAACACACGCACCAAACAATCTCACCACCCTATAGCTGACTACTTCAACTCACCCTCCCGCTCTGCCAAGGACATGCAAGTCCTTGGCCTCCTCCACCGCCAAATCCAAGTCAGTTGACGACTGGAGGAAGGACACCTTATCTTGAAACTTGGGACCCTACAACCACATGGCATCAACGTCGATTTCAACAATTTCCTTATCTCCACTCTAACCACCGTATTGCAGATCCAACTCAGTAATGCCGCACAATCCTCTTGAAATGTCCTTTTAGTCCATCTTCGCTTTACCACCTGTCCACTCCATCTTCCTTCAACCTTCAACCCCCCACCTGCATCTACCTATCCTCTTCCCAGCTACATTTCCATATCCCCACCCTCTGATTTACCTCTCAGACCCTGTTAAAATATGTTCAGGCTTTGATCAATCCAGCCATTGCAGGCCAGTCCCCGAACTTTGTCGGTCCCAGTATATGTAGTGGCTGCCCCAGATCGAACCCACTGGTTTTATAGGTCAGTCTCAATGCTTTTCTGGTTCTCCCCATCTTTGCCTTCCGCTTGGTCAACACTACTCAGAATGAACATCTGGTGAAGTAAGCCAGCATTCATTACATTGCGGTGAGACCAGGTTGTGTAACTCGACCAAGCCTGCCCACTCAACAAACTGAAAACACGTTAAAATTGGGGTAAAATAGAAATAATTGAACCCTACACACTGGAGAGGAATGCAAGAAGGACAGGAAGAGGCCTCAGTGACACCATGCTTCCTGATGCTGTATTAACTGAGACAGTCCACCCTGCAGTCGGTCATTGACAAAACAGTTTGGCATATATCTGGACTCTGATCTTCAGTCATGAATAGGCAGAAGAAGACATTAGGTATCCGTTTCCTCAGATTGATGTCTAATATAAATATGCAGGGTTATTCCCATACCCAGTAGCCTGCGCGTCAGTACCATCTCATTGTCAATGTTGGAGAATTGACAAATGCTGTGACTCAGCATAACTACTTTACTCGTTACATCCTGAACAAAAATACAGATTGTCAAGCCTGGTTTGTCTGCTATAAAACAATGTCGGTTTTATCAAATCCCATTAATTCTTCCCAAATGTTCTGTTATCCATGTCTCTCTGTTTTCCTCTCTATCCTTTCTTTTATGTTAGACTTTCGCTCTGTTTTGGACAATGATTTTACACGGTGTCCTAGACAAGACAGGATATTCTTGTCTCTCACATTCAGACAGGTTTACGTATGCATCTTTTCATTTAATGCAGCACTGTGAGACTGATCATGATCCAGAAGCATTTCCCGGGTTCCTCACCCTACAGCTCTTAGATTGTTAAACTAAAAACTAAAACGTTTTGGGCAGAGAAACCATGAAGCGATTTCTGGCAAGTGCAGCACTATCACTGAAGACATCCACAATGCAGATAAGAATATCCTGGTGGCCACGTGTGAGACGTACCCAGTGCCACGGTAGGCAGGCACTCATATCCGATGTGTAGAAGCAGGTGAGGGTTACACTGTCTCCAATCCGAGCAGTCATCTCATGCTCCAGCTGGTGACTGAGCGATTCAGACAGGCTCACTGAAGGACATGGATAATAAGGCAGTTTGTTTGGAAGAGCTTAATGAAACTGACACTGTTCTTGTAATGCAGAGGAGAGACGGAGAAAATGAGCTTATTGTTTTAATGTTTTACCTTTATATTGTTTTGAAGTTGACTTTCGAACTGATTGTCAGGATCAGTCGACCATATGAAGAGGTTACAGTTGAAAGTCAGTGGGTATTTAAGGGCATCTTCCACAATTGAACAAGACATGATGTTACTCTCAAACCTACCTCACTGCACATTCATAACAACCTTGCATCCTCTTGGTCATCGAGAAAGTATTTAGCTCTGCCTGAAAAATATTATAACATTTTGCATTGAATGCCTCTTCAGAAAAGACATTGCAAATATTCAGCGCTCTAAACATTCAAAACGTTTCCTTCTCTCTAAATGTAATGGGTTCTCCCTTAATTTTAACGCCTGAAAATTAGTCTATATGATTCAAAACATCCACGTCTGAATTTTCTATTCTCCACAGGATATCTCTAAAGGCTTTCTCGACTTTTTATGTCTTTCTCAACTTTGAACCGACAGCACAGACAGCAAATTATTCCAAAGTTTCATTTTCGTCTGATGAAGAAATGCCTTCTCAAAACTACCTTGAATGCGTACCTCCTTATATTAAGATTATGTGTTCCACTCCCAGACTGTTCCAAAGGGGGAAACAGCATTTCTGCATTTACACTGTTCAATTTTCATTGCAACTCTCTCGACTACGTGGGACATGAAGGTGGGCCTCTTTGAAGAAAGGGAGTGAAACAACCACAGTGTCCCAAGATCCCTCCACGCAGCTTGCTCCTAGACTGAAGAGTTATTATTATGAGAAATGCAAAGCATGTTTGATCTTATTCATTTATCATGATGCTTGCAAACACCGAACAACTTAACGTAATGTTCTGTTGTTTTCCTGGTGTTCTACTGTGATTGGTTCCGCACTCAGCGTCCAGGGATGGAGACCAATGACTTAGCTGTTAGATGCTGCGAACAAGTAGAGGAATTAAGCACGTTTTCTGGCATTAGGGAGACAGTTAAATTAACGTTGAGTATAATCGAGTTTTGATTCCATTTCCTGGATTAGGCTCATGACATTGTGAGGTCTATCCATTGTGTGTGAGTCTTTCTTAACCCACAAATTCACACTTCGTGCATACATCCTCTTGTCAACCTGTGGACAATATTTCCGGTGGACAAACATAGGAGAAGGTTTAAGCAATGTCCAAAATGACAGGCAACTGAACATAGAAAACCAAAGCACAAAATAAACATTAAAGCATGAGAAACGAATTTATGACTGTTGGCTGGTTATGCGAGTTAAGGGAAACAAATACTGCACACTGTGCTGGGCGTGCCTACTGTCGATTTGAATGATGCTGTGTACTGCCGCACTCCCTCTGATTGTATCCCTCTTTCATTTCACCTTGCTTGTGTGCAGTAACAGAGAACGACCAGGAATGGGTGCAGTTGTATCACGTGAAACTGAAGGGATTGAATAAGGGAAAGAGTCTGTGATTTTTTTTTAATGCATCCACTTTCATCTTTTAGTCATTTTTTTCCCCCAAGTGATGCACAGCCGTTTCTGAACTGACATTGGACAGCTAAGTCAACGTTCTTAACCGTTTGTAAATGTTTCCAATAAGTCACCAAAAATGGCAGAACAATACAAAGCAGAAAGTGCACACACATTGAAACACAAGGGCAGAGATCAAAAAGCAAATATGTACAACGAAAGATTCAACACACACACACACACACACACACACACACACACACACACACACACACACACACACACACACACACACACATACATATTAGCATTAACATTGCAATGAGTATTTGGAAACCATCGGTGATCCAGGCATTTGCCCTTTTGGTTAGTGTCTGGGTGATTTACAAGAACAGCACTTCCTGCACTGGCGATTGTGTAATATAAAATGTTCAGAAACTGTTTATTTCTGTGTTATATTCCTATGACTAAGAGATGACGATAGAGTAGCGATTAGTATTGATTATCTTCAATCTGAATGCCATGACCCCAGATGAGTTGCATTTTAGAATTTCGGCACAAATCATTCTGTCAACTTGCATGTTGCCATTCTTAGACAACTATATTACTCGGTTTATAAAACATTCGCTTTATTGTTGAATGTTGCGTGGTAACCAAATAAAAGATCGGAACCACCTTCCAAACCGACGACAACACACATCGAGAAGGCCAACAGCAACAGATAAATGGGGGCAACCTCCGCTGCAAGTTCCCTGCCAAGTCACCTATCATTCTTAATCAGAAATTTATCTTCGCACCTTCTGTATCATTTGGTCAAAATCCTGCCAATCTCTCTCAAACAGTTCCATGTGTCTACATAGACAGCACGTACTAAAGCAACGTCACAATTCAGCTCACCACTATCCTCTCAAACTATATTGGGGTGAACAACTTAGCCAGCCAGCGCTGCCCCATCTCCACAGGGAACAACTCGCCAAGTAGTCAACGCAATCATTAGGGAATTGAGTTGAGACATTTTCTCAAAGTAAATGTTGAGAATCTGACACTCTGTCAAATGGCAAGTAATGTCTGTGTGAAAAGGCTTTTCTTTTTTTTCTATTGCCACAGAGGCAAGCACGAGGGTGTGATGAGAATGTTTTTTCGTTTGAGGATACTTTGACAAAAATCAGGATGAGTGAAAATAAGGAGAAAGTGAGCTCTGCAGATGCTGGAGATCAGAGCTTAAAATGTGTTGCTGGAAAAGCGCAGCAGGTCAGGCAGCATCCAGGGAACAGGAGAATCGACGTTTCGGGCATAAGCCCTTCTTCAGGAATCAGGTTTCCTGAAGAAGGGCTTATGCTCGAAACGTCGATTCTCCTGTTCCCTGGATGCTGCATGAGTGAAAATAAACCAAGGTACATTTATGAGAATAAATGTCTAGTTCTTTCGTTGGGAAATACAATGCGTTTCCAGGGAGCAGGATGCTTGTACCTATGACTTCTCTGATCACTTCATTCCACGTTGCAGAACTCGTGGCCAAAGAACTGATCACTTGTCTTCTCTGGCAGTGGAGGCTGTGAAGGCATGAAGGTGACAATAACTGCAAAACCACACCTTCCTCAGCTTCTTGCAGAAGATCTGTTGTCGCGACGGAGGTGCGCCACAACATCTCAGCATCGTCTAAGGCAGCGTGGCCTGAGCAGCGAGAATCGGGCCCCTCTTCACTGCAAGCAGAAACACAGCGTTCTTACTGTCAGCAAAATCAGAACAGATGCCGCCATGTACCTCTGAGCTGTGATGACTGTCAACTCAGTTGGCAGCCAGTCCGGAAACAATGGGCAGACAGGATATATATCGGTGGCCTCGCCATCTGAACATCAACAACTGTACAGCAGAGAAACAATCTCTGAGAGAAAG
The DNA here is from genome assembly GCF_004010195.1 of Chiloscyllium plagiosum. NCBI lineage: Eukaryota > Metazoa > Chordata > Chondrichthyes > Orectolobiformes > Hemiscylliidae > Chiloscyllium > Chiloscyllium plagiosum. Next base: position 14,306,719 of record NC_057753.1, read on the forward strand.
TGAATTTTGTGGATTTTCCACGTACAATGTGGAAATATTCCATGCTTCATAATCGGTGAGAATCTAGTCCATAATTCATTTTCTAAACAAAGTGTTCAGAGATTTTATAACACACTTTTAGAATTGGTGAGTCTCGAGTCTGAATCCATTTGAACCAAATATGGGGACACTGCCTTTGCACATCAGTAACCCCTCAGAATTTCAAGTGTGACTCAGAAGGATTGATTCGATTAAGGATTATGAGAATATTCAATGTTAATTAAGCAACTATCTTTATCTTTACGTCTTTAAAATCTGCTTTATTCTCGCCTCCTTCTGAATATCTTCTCACTATATACTCGGGTTGAGTTATTAAGCACTGTCAGTACCATTCCAATGAATAATAGTTCTCTGTAAAATCACAAATTAGAATCACTGCCTCTCCTTTTGTCAGAGCATCTGAGGAGAGCAACTGAGCGACTGAATATCCATGACTTAAATCTGAAATTGTAAACAGGCATTAATTACAAAATGTCACGCTGGCATCAAGTAAAATTATGATTTGAAAAAATGAATTTCAATTGAATTTCCTCCGCATTTATCTTTCAGAATTATTCCTCACACAAAAAAAAACAAATGCTGAGAAAACATATAGTTTCTACCATTGGTCTTACTGATGTTATGAAGATGTGGGCGCACCTTTAAGAGAGTGAAGGACTTGGCAAGTACACCGAGGGTTGGAGAATGTACAAAGTAACATTTGTTCCAGAACAAACCGCACGACCTGTTGAAATTGGCCACTTAAGCCACCGGCGTGATATGAGCCACATGTAAAACTTGGGGATCCACAATACACGCTCTATCAAAATACAGTCTCTGAAATCCAATCTCCTGCATTTTTGAATTCAATTTCAATCTTTATGCAGCAGAATCTCTGAAATCTTTTGTGTACCGTTGAGAAATGAACCGAAATTGTATTTCCTCTGCATTTACCTGTCCAAATTGATCCCCAAACAAAAAAAATGTTGAGAAACCATATAGTTTTCATCCTCAGTATTACTGGTGTTATGAAGATGTGGGTGCACCTTTAGGAGGGTGAAGGAGTTGGCAAGTACACCGAGTGCTGGAGAATTTACAAAGTAACATTCGATTTAGAACAAACAGCACTCGTTGAGTTGCTATGTGACAAGAATGGAAATTCGAATTCGGCCAATCTGTTTAATTTATACTCCAAAAACATTCAAACTCCAATCCGATTTGAATTGAGTATATTGACAATTTTAATTGCTAATGACAGAATCCAATGCTTTGAGAGGTACAAGACTGGAGAAAATTGAACAGTTGACAGGAGAGCAGCTGAATCCAGCATGTAAACAGACTGCTTGAAAAATAGCTGTCCTAAAATTAAATTTTCGATTAGTGACATGTGACGCAGAAATTCCTAAGAAGAAGAAAAGAAGACGCAGGACGATCCGAATAGAAGCAGGAAATCTGAATGGTTTTGCAACAGGAAGTGTGGTTTTGTAAATCTTAATTAGGAGTTTTATCGACCGAGTGTTATAGAAGGGAAAGTAAAAGATAGGTTAGAGGAAGAAATTGTAAATTTTGGTTCGTTAACTATTCTCTGTTATACTTTGCTAAGTTAACTTTTCATTTTTTTACTTTAAATTGTTCTTAGCCACTCGAAGTTTTACAGATTACTGCACAGTATAAATGTTTTCTGTGTTGCTAGTTTTAAGTTAAGCAAGAGAGTTTACCCAATGTTACAACATTGGGCTGTCAGATGTTTGAGGACACCCCATTCTAAAATTCCGCCCTCAAAGTACTGCTGCACTGACACTGATTGATCCGACATTATTGCCAATTTTCATTCATAAAAGTGAGATCGTGGGAGGAAGAGAGCTGACTCTCAATGAATTGACTCTCCTCAAGCTGGGTTAAGGTCATTGCTTTTAGCACAGGGCACTGAGCATTCTAAAATGAACACTTTCATACATGCTAAGCAATTCCCCAGATTCCCAGTGTGCTGTGTCTCGAGATCCTTGTTGTTATAAACCATTCATTGAAATTGGCCGTGTATGCCATGTCAGGCTCACGTAAACCTTGTGGACCAAGAATCCACACGCTCTCAAAATACAACCCCACAATCCAATCCTCTGTATTAAGGAACTCAGTCTTAACATTTATCTAGCATTATAAAAGTCCCCTTTATTCTGGTCCTCCAGTAATATTTCTCTGTATGCATGCTCAGGATCATCAAGATTTCCTGTTTTCGTTCATTTCAGACATATTTAGTGAGCTGTGTCTCACCTTCTTCCTCCATCTCCCTGTGTTTTATTTTTCTCTGTATAACTGAACACAGAGGCCTGACAGAACAGGACCAGTCTTATATGTGAATGAAGACACAGTTGCTGCCTCAGAATCCAGTACGTCAAGGATCTGTGTCTCTGTGTCTGCAAGTTATTTACGTGAGAGTCTGTTTTATTTTGTGTTTGTGTCTTCATAACTGCTTGTGTGTGCATGTATTTGGTGTGTTTGTGTTCCTAGGTCATTCTGTTTGCTAGCTGGTGCCCAAGTGTGCTTGATTGTGGACGTGGTTGAGTGTTTGCATCTGCATTTGTACCTCTGGGAATGTGTGCATTTTTGTAGTGGATGTGCGTTTTGAGTATGTGTTTTACGGCTGTGCACTGCATTGTATGTGTTCATTTGTATGTGACTACATGAATGTTTATTTGTGTTGATTGTCTTTCACGTGTTTGTCGCTGTGTTTCGGTGTGTTTACAGTTTCTGATATTAGATTAGATTAGATTTAGATTAGATTACAGTGTGGAAACAGGCCCTTCGGCCCAACAAGTCCCGGAGCACCCGGAGGAAACCCACGCAGACACGGGGAGAATGTGCAAACTCCACACAGTCAGTCGCCTGAGGCAGGAATTGAACCCAGGTCTCAGGCGCTGTGAGGCAGCAGTGCTAACCACTGTACCACCGTGCCGCCCACTGCCACCGTGCCGCCCACCGTGCCGTTTCGCTGCGTGGTGTCCTGCCTATCACAGTGCCTGATTTTAAAGTTGTTTAAAATAGTTACAATACTCATCTGCAGCGTTGCTTCACATGTCTAATGTCAATGCAGAAGTAGCTGTTCGTTGCTTGCAGTCACGCATTGTCCAGAGGGGTGGTAATGAATGAACGAGCAGAAAAATCTCACACTCTTTTTCCCGGTTTCCCTGCAAATTGTTCAACATGACATAATGCCACCCTCTGTTGCTAGATGTCTGTTCCGTTACAAGACAAAGATGATGACCTTCTGGGATTCAGTCAGAGGGAGGACAGGAGCATATAGCCCCATTCAAACCCAAAGTAGATTAACTCACACGGAGATTCAGCGTGCCGTCTTGGCAGATCTCCACTCACATTCTTTGTTAAAGTTCACTAATTTGCTGGGTTTTTATTGTATGCTTCTCTTTGCTTGAATGCCTGGTTTTCTGAAAAGTTTTTTCCACATCTCCCATGACTAATTTCGAGGAGTCATAATTTTTTTCAGCCGGTGTTTTGGGGACTCAAAGTGAGTTTCTGGATCAGCATTGGTATGTACACACTCAACAGATCTCACAACACTAAAATGTTAATCCTTAAACCAGACTCGTAAAATTAGTCTGTCTCGCTCATTCTCTTAAAACTCACACATTACTTGATTTATTCATAATGATTAAGAGGCAGACATGCATCTCCAAACAAGGAATCTAAACTGTGCAGCCACTTCCGGGAAAACAGCACTAACATGACACAAAATCTAATGAGGTTATTAGAGGGCAGGAGTTCTGAAGAGAAATGAGGGAAAGTAAACATGCTTTATGTTTAACACCGTCAGAGTCATGTTTCCATTTGTAGGCAGGATGAGTTGGCAGGGAGACATTTCAGTAGTTTGCTTACCTTTGTGTCAAGAGATCGAACATCCCCTATAGGGTTGAAATGAAGACTTGGCACTGCAGAAGCGGAAGTGTTGCTACCTTGAATGGGGATGTATCGGAATAGTAGGGATAAAATCTGAAGAATTACTCCCACTCTTTTGATGGAGATAAGGAGGAATGTCTTTTATTGAAAGGCAAAAAAAATCTGGGGAATTATTCACTACAGTTGTTGGGTTGCAATGTGTAATCTGGGCTGCGATACAGGTGTTTTCATGAGTAAGGGAATCAAGATTTCTGGAGAATACAGAAATGTGGAGCTCAAAATTATCAGATCAGCTATGATATCTCAGATGTTTGTAACCAACCCGATGGACTGAATGCATTGTTTTTCTCTTCCATGCCTTCAGTACTGAAGGCCTTATGGCTGCGGCCAAATGACAATGCAGCCTCATGCATATGCCCTTCAGACAATTAGTTACTAAGATATGGCATACTCGAGCAAATTCCTGGAAGAAAGAGAAGTAAAGCAATGTCTAATGCAAGTAAATAGATAAACATATACATACACATGATGTTGAAAGTACTAGTTCTTTGAAGGTAGCCGTGAAGAGCACATTATTCAGGAGTAACACAATTAGCCAGTAGAGATATAAAGTGCAAAATGGCTCCCTTTTTCAGTTGAAAATGTGTTGCTGGAAAAGCGACATCAGATGCTGCCTGACCTGCTGCGCTTTTCCAGCAACACATTTTCAGCTCTGATCTCCAGCATCTGCAGTCCTCACTTTCTCCCTTTTTCAGTTTACAGTGTTCTGAATCGCTGAGCTGTAGTCAATAATGGGCTTATTCGTGCTTCGCGGAACAGTGGAAAATATTTCATTTCCCCTTGTGGGTTTTTGCACAGGTCTGCATGAGGCTTCTTTCACTGTGTCACTGCACAATAATATTTCGCGCTGTCTGACATTTTCAATGACTTGATATTTAAAACGAATATGTTGTTAGATACATCTTTGGAAGCAGTAACTTGTCCTGTAACCCGTGGATTATAATCGCTGGAGCTATCACTGTAGTGCCGAACGAGCCACTGCAGACCATTTCCGGGGCGTTCACTGAACCAGAGCATATTGTAGCTACCCAGATCGAACCCGCTGGTTGCACAGGTCAGTCTCAGAGATTGCCCAGGTATCCCTGACACTTCCTCTGGCTGAGTCAACGTCACCTCCGAATCGGCACCTAGTAATGTAAAATAGCATTCATTAAACGGGTGAGACTAGGAGTGTGTAATTGTCCTTAGAGACTAAATTAAAGGAGGAAATTATGTTTTTAAGTTTGAAGAAAGGGGAATTGGAAGTACGCACTGGCTAAAAAAGCAAAAAACAGAACTATAGACATCAGCGACATTGTCTTTCTTGAAGCTATGTTAAAGGAGATGATCTGCACTCCAGTCACACATAGACAACGCAGTTTGGCGAATTGCTGGATTCTGAACCTCCCTCACACTAGTTTATGAATAAGCAGAACGGGGGCGGGGCGGTTTTGATAGCACGGTTATTGGTCGCCTGATGTCGACGTCTGATATAAATAATACAAGGCTCTTCCTATCGGTAGGGGGCTGTGCAGTAGCACCGTCTCATTGTCAACGCTGTTTCAAGAATTATGCTCACTATTTCCATTCAGAAAAAAAAGATTCTGTCTCAACGCACACATAGGGTCAGTTTGGGAACTACTGATTGCTTCAGTGTGAGGGCAAGTAAACGAATACCTATGGGGGTTTCATAGGTGTTCCAAGCTGAGATGACAAAATGTGTCAATATGGGGATCACAAACATAATTAGTGAGGGGTTTGCAGCGGCACTTTTTATTCTAAATACAGAGCCAGTCTGTGTGGGAATTTTAGCGTGGGGAAGACAAATATTCAGAGTAGGAAGAGGTATTCAGTGTCTGGATTGCACAGGCATTAGTGTGGGAATGACAGACTTGGTCAACGTGGGCGTTTTAGAGGGAGTCAGCGTGGAGATAAGATTTGATTTGAATTGATTTATTGTCGTACATACTTCAGTGAACTGAAAAGCTTTGCGAGTAGTACAGACAGATGTTGTAAGCAAGGGCATATAGAGTGTATGGTGAAGAAAGTCGTGAACTGGGTAAGGCATACAGGTTACACCGCATATGACATGTGCGAGTCAAGATCAACATTAACAAGATCAGCATTATTTGAATTTAGACAGTCCATTCATTTCTGGCAAACGCAGCCATTCGCAAAGCAGATGAGAACACCCTGGTGGCCAAGGAAGAGAGGTAGTCAGTGCAAAACCAGGTGAGGTTTACACTCTCTCCAATCCGAGCAGTCATCTCACCCTCCAGCTGGCGATGGAACGATTTAGACACGACCACTGAAGGGCATGTATACTAAGGCATTTTGTTTGGAAAAGGTAATAAAACTGAAACTCTCACGTAATGGAAAGGAGAGGCAGAGAAAATGACATTATTTTAATATCAATACGTTTATATTGTTTAGAAACTAACTGTCGAATTGATTGTTAATATCATTCGAACACATGAAGGTCAGTGAGGCCTTAAGCCCATCTTCTGCCACTGAATACGATCCGATGTTAATCTCAACTCTGCATTACTGCACATTCTTAACAATCTTGCATCCTTTTGAGACTCCAGAAACTATATAGCTCTGCGTTCACAATATTTTTAAGATTCTGCATCGAATGACTCTTCAGAAAAGTCATTGGAAATACTCACAAACTTCTAAACATCAAAAGGTTTCCTTCTGTATGAATGCAATCGATTGGCCCTTACTTTTTAATTCTTAACATGATTTTTGAGAAGATATGTAGCTCAGGTTGAGGATCTGGATGTGGGTATACTCGCTGAGATGGAGGGTTCATTTTCAAACGTTTCGTCACACTACTAGGTAACATCTTAACCCCCTGAGGAAAAGCACAGGAAGTGACTTCAACTCAGGAAATGATATCATCGCAGAAAATGACTTAATCAACCCAAAGAAACCCAAACACATACAGAGAAAGCAGGAATTATCAGCAAGGCCCTGAGGCCCACTGAAAATATTACTTAGTAAAGTGATGGAACGTCTGAAAATGAATCCCCCAACTCAGCGAACAAACCTACATCTGAACATGATCTGAACTGTCTCAGCACATTCACGTCTGTCTCTTTCAATCTCTGCAGGACATAAGTAAAGGTTATCTAGATTTTATATATCTATCTCAGCTTTGAACTGACAGCACAAGCAAATACTTCCACAGTTTCATTTTCGTCTGATGAAGAAATGTTTCCTCCGAACTATATTGAATTTGTGCCTCCTAATTCTGGGATTATGTGTTCCACTCCCAGATTCTCCCAAAGGGGGAAACAACAATTCCCAGTTTATAATGTTTAACATTCATTGCACCTCTCTCGACCATGTGGAACTTGAAGGTGGGCCTCTTTAAAGAAAGGGAGTGATACAATCAGAGCGCCACAAGATCCCTCCACGCAGCTTGCTCCTGGACTCAAGAGTTATGCTCGTGAGAAACACAAAGAATGTTTGATAACATTCACTTATTGATCAGATTCCAAACATTGAATAGCTTAATGTAATTTTCTGTTGCTTTCCGGTGTTCTATTATGATTGGTTCCACACTCCGAGTACCGCGATGAAGGCTAATGGCTGATATGTTCACTGCTGTGAACAAGTGAAGGAATTACACATGCTATCCAGCATTGGGGAGACAGTTAAAGAGACGTTGAGGAGAATCCAACTTTGATGCCGTTTTCAGGATTAGGCTCATTTCATTGTAAGATCTATCCATTGCATGTGAACCAATCTCGACCCACAAACTCACACTTCGCAAACACACCCTCTTGACAAACTGTGGGTAGTATTTCCGGTAAACTGACATAGGAGAAGGGATAAGAGACTTTCAGAATGACAGGCAGCTGAACAAAGAAAACCAGAGCACAAAATAAGCATGGAAACATCAACAAATGAATTTATGAACGTCAGCTTGTTATGCGGGTTGAGGGAAACAAATACTGCACACTGTCCCTGGGAATGCCTATTGTGGTGTTGAGTGGTACTGTGTACTGCCACACACTCCCTCAAATTAAAACCCATCTTTTTTTTCAACTTGCTCTTGAGCAGTAACGGAGACTGACCAGGAGAGGATTCACGTTGAAGAAGGGACTGAATCAGGGAAATAGACTGGGATTTTTTTTTTTTATTCGCGCATTTACTGTCATCTTTGAACTTTTTCGCATAAAGCGACGGACAGCTGCTTCTAAATTGATATTAGACACCTGAAGCAATTCTCTAGATGAACGTTTGCAATCTTTTGCAAATGTTTTGCAATAAGTCACCGAGAGGTGCTGATCAATATACAGCAGAAAGCTATACACACATTGAAAAACAAGGGCAGAAGCCAGAAATAAATATGTACTACTAAAGATTCAACGAACATGGAGGCGCAAACATATTAACTTTTTGCACTGGAATGCACATCTGGGAACCATCGGTGATCCAGGCCTTTGCCCTTTTGGTTAGTGTCTCGGTTAGGTAAAAGAACAGCACTTCCGGTTCTGTCCTGTTGTGCAACATAAAACGTTCTGACACTGTTTATTTCAGTGCGATATTCCTATCATTAGGACATCACGATAGAAGTGCGATCAATATTGATTATCCTCACTCTGAATGCCATCATCCCAGATGCGTTGCACTTTAGATTCTCGGTTCAAAACATCTCGTCATCTTTCAAGTTTCCTATCTGAGACAACGTTATTGCTTGATTTGTAAACTATGCAGTTTGTCATTGATAGTTGGGTAATAAGCAAATAAAAGATTAGTGTCACATTTCAAACCAATAACGACATGCATCGATAAGGCCGACAGCAATAGAGAAATGAGGACACCCTCAGCTGCAAGTTCCCTGCCAAGTCACTCACCATTCTGAATTCGAACTATATCGTCGTTCCTTCAGTGTCATTTGTTGAAAATCCAGCCATTCTCTCTCAAAACGTCCCATGTGTTTACATACACCGCAAGTACTAAAGCAGTTTCAAAAGATAACTAACCACAATAGACACTACACCAACCAGGGATGTCCATATCACCTCAGGGAACAAATCACCCAGGAACTAAACGCATCATTATGTAATCAAGCTGAGACATTTTCTCAAAGTTAGCGTTGAGAATCTGAGGCACTCTCAAATGAAGGGTGGTCACGTCAGTGTGCAAATGTATTTTTCTCGTTTTTTAACTGCCACAGAGGCAAGCGCAGGGGTGAGAAGAGGATAATTGTTTCAAAGGGTAATTTGCCAAGAATCAGGATAAGTAAAAATATTCCAAGATGCATTCATGAGAATGAATGGCTCGCTTCCCCATTGGGCAGTACAATGTGTTTCCAGGGAGCAGGATGCTTGTACCCGCGACTTCTCCCATCATTTTGGCCACTTTGCAGAGCTCATGGCAGAAGAGCGGGTCACATAGACCTCCCTGGCACTGTTGACTGTGGAAGGTATCTCGGTGACAATGACTACAGAACTGCACCTGCCTCAGCTTCTTGCATACGGGCTGTTGTCAAGATGGACGGGAGCCACAACATCTGAGCATCGCCTATGGAAGCATTGCCAGAGCAAGGAGGAATTGGACAACGCTTCACTACAAGCAAAAACATAACGTTTTTCCTGTCAGAGAAATTAGGAGAACAGATGCCACCACGTAACTCTGAGCTGTGATGATTGTCATGTTGCAACTCAGTTGGCAGCCAGTACAGACACTCCGGGCAGACAGCAGCTACATAGAAGGCCTCGTGCCTCAACATCAACAACTGTACAGAGGAGAAACAATCACTGAGAGAAAGTGAATTTTGAGCAGGACCCATTTCAATGAAGAAATATTCCATGTTTCATAATCGGTGAGAATCTACATCGTACCCATTTTTTAAACAATTTGTTCAGAGATTGTACAACATGCTTTTTAGCGTTGGTGAGTCTGGAACCCTGAATCTATTTGAACCAGATATAGGGACACTGCCTTTGCACAAGTGTAACACCTCAAAATTTCAATTGTAACTCAACTGAATTGATTCCACTCAGGATAGCGAGGATAATCAATGTTTATTACATCTTTATCTTCATCCCTTCTTGACAGGAGTGCAGCACTGAAGTAAGCAACAACACACTTCCTGATCATGCATTACCACACCAGCACAGAAAATAATACTGGTACGCTCCCACTCACAATCTGAACAGGAGCAAATGACCGAAATCACTTAGACAACACTTTCGTTAAACCAAGAGCGCAATGGTCGGAGCAGTAATGAGAGCTATCAACCGAAAATACGGCTGAAAAGAACAGTCCTTTAACTGACATTATAAAAACCGCCTTGTGACTGTTCTTTATTCATTATGGGAACTCCAATTAAAATAACGTTGATCATTATACCGAGAGAAACTAAATGAAGGGCAGAACGAAGGTGAAAATCAGACGAAAAATAGTGAGAGGCCAACAGAGGAGCCCAAAAGGTAACACATGGGTGACGTTTATATGAAGCACTGCGTGGGATTAGTACTGAACATTTAACTGTTACATTGAATCTCCACATTTTCACTCATATGTCATCACGCACATACACACACACCCACACACTCACATGCAAACACATTCATACGCACAGAGAGCCTGGTGCCATGCCGTGTCCTAAACTGATAAACAGAGTTCTATATGATCAGATCGATGATGAAAGAATTCATTCAGCATTTCCTCAATGCACACGAATCACCAACTTCAGTGAAACCCATTTTAAATCCTGCCCATTTGTAAACTGCCAGCGTATTTCTGGATGTTCCCATCTCACTCTTGTGTGACACAGGTGTGAATGTGAATGTCAGAGAAGGAGAGCTTTCTGCCAGTTCACTGTCTACATCTCACACAATAACAGATTGTTGACGGTGTCGATTAGGATGGATGCGTCCACATCTGATTGTGTTCTGTGTCTGTGTGTGAGCTGGGATTCTGTGATGTATTTTCTCAGCAGTTCCAGGAAACAGTTAGTTGACAGTTTGATGCAATGATCGTTTGGTTTCCTGTCAGTGTGTTGTTATGCTCTTGAAAGCACATAGTAATTTCAAAGATTCTGCAAAGACTTCAAAATGACGATCAATCTGTGATACAAAGGAACTTTTTGTGCAGGGGAGAGGCTGTGATTATCACAGGTTCCTGAAAGCGCATTAATGCATAACAGCGTCAGTCAGCTGTAGCCCGTTGATCGTCAAACTGGTGAATTTGTTTGAGGCCTGAAATTCTACAGAAAAGAATTCTTCTGCAAAATCTGGTTTATTCTCGTCTCCTTCAGAATATATCCTCAGCATATACTCCGTCTGGGTGCCTGAGTGCAGTCAATATCAGTATATTGAATAATAGCTCTCTGCAGTATCATAGCTGCAACTTAGGGTCTTTGCCTCTCCTTCTGTTCGAGCATCTGATGACAGTAATGAGCGACTGAATCTCCATGACTTGGGTCTGAAATTTAAAATAGATATTAATTGCCAAATGTCAAGCTGGCATCAACTAAAATTATGATTTTATAAAGGAATTTGAATTATACATCTTCCATATTTACCTGTCAGAATTGATCTTCACACAACCCAGATGCTGAGTAACCACATTGTTTCTATTCCTAGTATTACAGAGCTGTCGGATATTTGAGGGCACCCATTCTAAACCTCCGCCCTCGATGTGCTGCTTCACTGACCTGGGATGATCCCACATCAATTTCATTTTTCAGTCGTGATGCTGACAGCGTGGGAGGTAGAGAGCCGTTTCTCAAAGAACTGATGATCCCCAGGCTCCGTTAGGTCTTTGTTATTGGGATAGGTCACTGAGCATCCTGAGACGAAGGCTTTCATCTATAAAAAACAATTTCCCAGATTCCTAGACCTCTTAATCTAGAGGTTATTTTTGTGATAAACCAGCTAATGCAGGCATTGAAATTAATCGCATTTGCCACCAATGTGATATAAGCCCCTCGCATAAATCTTGTAGACTCACAAAACCACGTGCTCACAAAATGAAATGCCTGAAATCCAATCTAATGCATTACTGAACTCAATCTCATCCTTTATCCAGCAGTGTCTCTGAAATCATTTTTATAAGATTCCCCTGTATTCTGGTCCTCCAAAGCTATTTCTCTGTATGCATGCTCAAGATCGTTAAGCTTTTCCTTTTTGGTTTATGTCTCACATCTTTAGTGAGCTGTGTCTCACCTTCTTCCACCAAATCTTCTGGGTGTTTCTTTTCTGTCTCACTGAACACAGAGGCCTTATGGAACAGGACCAGTTTTACATGTGAATATCGTCACAGTTGCTGTCTTAGATACCAGCACACTCAGTATCTTCGTCTGCGTGTCTGTAAGTTATTTACTTCAGGGTCTGTTTTATTTTGTGTGTGTGTCTGTATGTGTGTTTGTGTGCAGGTGTTTTGCATGTTTCTGTGCCCAGACACTTGTGTTTGTGTACTTGTGTGTTTGATTTTGAGCGTATTTCTTTGTATGCATCTGCATTTGTATCTCTGGGTTTGTGTGTATTTTTGTATGTGTATGTGTGCTTTGTCCATGTGTTTTGCGTCGGTGCTATAATTGTTGCTGTTTTCTCTGTAGTCAAAAACAAGCCATTATAGACCATTCCCGGAGCATTCAAAGTACCAGAATATATCGTACCTACTCAGATCGGTCCCGCTGTTTGCACAGTTCAGTGTCCAAGACTGCCCAGGAATCCCTGATTCTGCCTCTGGCTGAGTCAACATCACCTCCGACTCAGCACCTAGCAAAGCAAAATGGTATTCATTAAACCGATGTGACTCGGAGTTGCGTACTTCTTCCTGGCGAGTGAATTAACAGAGGAAACGAGAAAGTGTTAAAATTTAGCAGGAAAGGAAAATGGAAGTACGCACTGGGTAAGAACACAAGAATCAGAACAATAGACATCAGCAACGCCATCTTCCTGAAGCTATGTTAAATGAAGTACTCTGTATTCCAGTCACACGTAGACAACTCAGTTTAGTGGATTGTTGGATTCTGATCCTCCCTCACAGGCTTTTATGAACAGGCAGAAGGAAGGGCGGGTTTGATGACACAATTACAGTATTGGTGGCCGAATGGCGATGTCTGATGTAAAAATACAAGGTTCTTCCCATCAGGAAGGGGGCTGTGCAGCAGAACCACCTCATTGTTAATTTGTGTGAAGGATTGAGCTCACTGTTTGCCAAAAAGAAAAAGCTTTCCATCACAGCGCACACACAGGGTCAGCTTGGGCCCTACAGATTGCCTCAATATGAGGACAAATCAGCGAATATCTATGGGGATACAGAGGTGTTCTATACTGAGATGACAGAGTTTGGTAACATGGGAATCACGAAGGTGATCCGTTTGGAGTTTACAGCGGCATTCTTTATTTGATTGACAGAGCTGGTATGTGTGGGAATATTAGAATGGGACTGCGTGGGAACAAATGTTCAGAGCATAGAGAGGTATTCAGTGTTTGGATTGCGCAGACATTAGTGTGGGAATGACAGAGTTGTTCAACGTGGGGATTTTAGAGGGAGTCAGAGGGGAGATAAGATTTGATTTGATTTGATTTGAATTATTGTCATAGTACTCAAGTGAAGTGAAAAACATTGTTTGCGATCAGGACAGACAGACATTGTCGGCAAGAGCATATGGTGAAAAAGGTCTTGAACAGGGTAAGGCATACAGGTTTCATCGCATGTGACATGCGCTTGTCAAGATCAATACTAACAAGACAAGCATTATTTCAATTTAGAGAGTCCATTCATTTCTGGCAAATGCAGCCATTCGCAAAGCAGATGAGAACACCTCGGTGGCCAAGGGAGAGAGGTACCCAGTGCCAGGATAGGCAGGCACTTATATCCACTGTGTCGAAGCAGGTTTGGGTTACACTCTCTCCACTCCTAGCGGTCATTTCATCCTTTACCTAGCGACTAAGCGATTCACGCAGGCTCGCTGAAGGAAATAGATAATAGTGCATTTTGTTTGTAAGAGCTTAATAAAACTGACACTGTTCACGTAATGGAGAGGAGAGGCGGAGAAAATGAGCTTATTGTGTTAATATCAATACATTTACGTTGTTCAGAAATTGACTGTCGAATTGATAATTATGATCCTTCGAACACATGCAGTTGAAGGTCAGTGGACACTTAAGCGCATCTTCTGCCACTGAATAAGATCGTATGTTAACCTCAACAGTACATCACTTCACATTCTTTACAATCCCCGTTCATCCTGTTGGTCATCGAGAAACCATTGCTCTGCTTTCAAAATATTTTAAGATTCTGCATCGAAAGCCTCTTCAGAAAAGTCATTGCAAATACTCACAGCCCTCTGAACATAAAAGAAAGTTTCTGTTTCCCTGAACGTAATGGGTTCTCCCTTGCTTTTAACCTCTGAACAAGATCTTACATGTCTCAGTACACTCACGTCTGACTCTTCTATGCTACAGAGGATATAACTAAAGGCTGTCTAGATTTTCCATATCTATCTCAGCTTTGAACAGACAGCACAGCCACGGTGGCAAATAATTACACAGCTTCATTTCCGTCCGATGAAGAAATGTATCCTCAAAACTCTCTTAAATGTGTCCCTTTTTATTCTGAGATTGTGTTCCACTCTCAGACCCTCGCAAAGGGGGAAACAACGTTTCTGAAAGTATAATGTTAAATTTTCATTGCACCTCTCTCGACCATGTGGGCCTTGAAGGTGGGTCTCTTTACTGAAAGGGCAGGATACAATCACAGAACCACAGACGCCTCCACCTAGACTGAAGAGTTATTCTTATGAGAAACGCAAAGAATGTTCGATCACATTCTTTTATTGATCACATTCCAAACATTGAATAGCTTAATGTAATTTTCTGTTGCTTTCCTGGTGTTCTATTGTGAATGTTTGCACACTCAGAGTCCAGCGATGGAGGCCAATGGCTGATCTATTAATTGCTGCGAAAAGGTAGAGGTATTAAGCATGTTCCCAGATTAAGCAGAGAATTAAAGAGACGCTGAGGAGAATCGAACTTTGATGCCGTTTTCAGGATTAGGCTCACTACACTGCGTGTGAGCTGAAAAATGTGTTGCTGAAAAAGCGCAGCAGGTCAGGCAGCATCCAAGGAGGAGGGGAATCGACGTTTCGGGCATAAGCCCTTCTTCAGCCCTGCGTGTGAGCCAATCTGAACGCACAAACTCACACTTCGAAAGTACACCCTCCTGGTAAACTGTGGGCTGTATTTCCGGTAACTGACATAGGAGAAGGGATTAAAAAATGTTCAGAATCACAGGCAGCTGTACAAAGAAAACTAAGTACAAAATAAGCATTAAAACTTCAAAAATGAATGTATGAATGTCAGCTGGTAAGGCGAGTTGGGGGACAAAAATACTGGACACAGTCCCTGGGTGTGCCTATTATCGATTTGAATAGTGCTGTGTACTGCCGCACTCCCTCTAATTAAAACCCATCTTCTTTTCGCCTTGTTCTTGTGCAGGAACAGAGAACGACTAGGAGAGGGTGCAATTCGATCACGTTGAAGAAGCGACTGAAGCAATGTAAGAAACTGAGATTTTTTTTATTAGTATATTCACTGTCATCTTCCAGTCATTTTGTCTTTCTCACACAGCGACAAGCTGCCACTTCTGAACTGATATTAGACACCTGAGGCAACGCTCCAGATGAACGTTTACAATCTTTTTGTAGATGTTTGCAATAAGTCACCAAAAGGGGCAGAACGACACACAGCAGAAAGTGTACACACATGTTGAGAAACAAGGGCAGAGGCCAATAAGTAAATATGTACAACTCAAGATTCAATGAACATGGAGGCATATGCATATCAGCTTTTACACTGGAATGAACATCTGGAAACCATAGGTCATCCAGGCCTTTGTCCTTTTGGTTTGTGTCTGGATTAGGTGAGAAAACCGCACTTCCTGCTCTGGCCTGTTGCGTCATATAAAATGTTCAGACACTGTTTATTTCAGTGTTATATTCCTATTATTAGGACATGGAGATAGAGATGCGATTAATATTAATTATCTTCAATCTGAACGCCTTCATCCCAGATGTGTTGCACTTCAGATTCTCGGACAAAAACATTTTGTAATTTTTCAAGTTTTGCCATTTTTAGACAACATTATTACTTGATTAGTAAGCTATGTAGCTTATCATGAAATGTTGGATGGTAAGCAAATAAAAGGTTGGTACCACGTTCCAAACCAACGACGACATACATCGAGAAGGTCAACAGCTATAGACAAATGGGGACACCCTCAGCGGCACCTTCCCTGCCAAGTAACTCATCACTTTTAATTGGAAATATATCGTCTTTCCTTCAGTGTCATTTGGTGAAAATCCTGCCATTCTCTCTCAAAACGTCCCATGTATCTACATACACAGCAAGTACGAAAGCAGCTTCAAAAGGCAGCTCACCACAGCCTTCTCCAGATATATTAGAGGTGAGCAAAAAACACGACCCATATCCCCTCAGGGAACAAATCAACCAGTAGCTAATGGCATCATTAGGTAATCAAGTTGAGACATTTTCTCAAAATAAATGTTGAGAATCTGAGACACTGTCAAGTGGCGTGGGGTAATGTCAGGGTGCAAATGCATTTTTCTGTTTTTTACTGCCATAGAGGCAAGCACAGGGGTGTGAAGAGAAGGATTTTTAAAGGATATTTTGAGAAGAATCAGGATTAGTAAATATATACCAAGATGCCTTCATGAAAATGAATGGCTAGCTTCCTCTTTGGGAAATACAATGTATTTCCAGGGAGCAGGATGCTTGTACCTGTGACTTCTCCCATTATTTCATCCACGTTGCAGAGCTCATGACAAAGAGCTGATCACTTGTCTTCTCTGGCTGTGGTAGCTGTGGAAGGCATCTCGAAAATAATGACTGCAGAACCACACGTTTCTCAGCTTCTTGCAGAGGGACCGTTATCGCAACAGATGGGCGCCACAACATCTGAGAATCGCCGATGTCAGTGTGGCCAGAGCAGGGAGGAATCAGGCCAGCCTTCACTGCAGAAACACAGAGTTCTTACTGTCAGAGAAATCAGAGCAACAGGTGCCACCACGTACTTCTGAGCTTAGATGAACGTCGTGTTGCAACTCAGTTGGCAACCAGTCCAGGAACTAAGGGCAGAGAGGATGTATAGAGACAAACTCATCATCTCAACATCAACAACTGTACAGAGGAGAAACAATCACTCAGGGAAAGTGAATGTTGTGAAGCTTCCATGTACAATGTGGAAATATTCCATGCTCCATAATCAGTGAGAATCTAGTCCATAATCCATTTTCTAAATAACGTGTTCAGAGATTTTTTTTTTCAGATAGTCTCAGACTTGGTGGAGTCCGGAATCTTTATCTATTTGAACGAGATACAACGACAATGTATTTGCACATCAGTAACACCTCAGAATTTCGAGTGCAACTCACATGGATTAATTCCATTCAGGATAATGAGGATAATCAATGTTAATTAAACGACTATCTTTATATTTACATTTTTAAAATATGCTTTATTCCCGCCTCCTTCTGAATATCTCCTCAGTTTATTCTTATGCATTGTCGGTACAATCCAATGAGTAAAAGTTCTCTGTAAAATCATAGGTACAAATTAGAGTCACTGCCTCTCCTTCAGTCAGAGCATCTGAGCAGAGCAACTGAGTATCTGAATCCCAATGACTCTGGTCCGAAATTGAAAGCAGATATTAATTGCGAAGTATCAGGCTGACATCAAGTAAACTTATCATTTGAAAAATTACTTTAAATTGTATTTCCTGTCAGAATTGATCCCTACACAAAACAAAAAATGCTATGAAACGATATGGATCCCATCCTCAGTATTACTGGTGTTACGAAGATGTGAGTACATCTTTAAAATAGTGAAGGACTTGGCAAATACACCGAGTGCAAAAGAATTAACAAAGTAACATTTGATTCGGAACAAACAGCACTAGCTGTTGAAATTGGCCACCAATGCAACCTGCATGATCTAGGCCTCACATAAACCTGGTGGACCCATAATCCACGTGCTCTAAAAATACAATCCCACAAATCCAACCTACTGCATTGCTGAATTCAATCTCAAGCTTCATCCAGCAGTATCTCTGAACTCATTTTTGAAAGAATCAATTTTACTCTTCTCCTCCAGTGCTATTTCACTGCATGCATGCACAAGATCATCAAGCTTTCCTGTTCTGGTTAATTTCAGGCATCTTTAGTGAGTTGTGTCTCATCTTCCTCCACCTCCCTTTTTTCAGTATGAATGAATACATGTAGACAGGCAGACGAGGGGAGAAGCTATTTTGTGTTTTTTGCTCGGCAATGAGTCAGGAAAAGTGTCAGATCACGCAGTGGGAGAAAAGTTTCTTGACAGTGAGTACAACTGCCTCACATTTATGTTAGCCTTGGAGAGGGAAAGGAGCAGTTACCAAAGGAAGATACTTAATTGGTGAAAAGGAAATTATAACGCCATCAGGCAGGATTTGGGAAATACAGATTGGGAGCAATTGTTCCACAGAAAGGGCGCAATCGAATGTGGAGAATGTTTCACGGCCAATTGTTGCGAGTGATGCACACATTTTATCCTCTGAGACAGGCAAGAAGGGTAATATTAAGGATCCTTGGATGACAAGAACAGAGGAGCTTCTCGTCAAAAGGAAGAAGGCAGCTTACGTAAGGTGGAGGAAGAAAAGATCTAGCACAGATTTACACGATTACAGGTTTACTGGAAAGGAGCTCAGAAATCGACTGTGGAGAGCCAGAAAGGAGCACGAAAAAGGCTCGCAGGAAGGATTAGGAGAACCCAAAGTCATTTTACTCATACGTGAAGAATAAGAGAATTATCAGGAAGAAGATAGGGCTGGTCAGGGATAGCGTAAAGAACATGTACGTGGAGTCTGAGCAGATAGGGGAAACCCTAAATGAGTTTGTTGCTTCGGTTTTCACTTAGGAAATTGATCTTGTTGCGAATGAGATATTTGAGGAGCTGGAAACAGGCTTGAACAGATCAAGATTGATGCAGTTGATGTGCTGGAAAATTTGGCAAACATTGACATTGATCTATCCCCAGGGCCATGACCAGATTTATCCTAGGTTGCTCTGGGAAGTTAGAAAATAGGTTATGACACCGCTGACAAAGGAATTTGCTTCCTCTCTGTCCACAGGAGTTCAACCAGAGGATTGGAGGGAGGCGAATTCTTTTCCTCTTTTCAAGAAGGGGAATAGGGAAATTCCTGGCAATTACATACCAGTCAGTCTTACGTCTGTGGTCAACAAGGTTTTGGAAAGAATTCTGAGGGATAGGTTTTATGGCGGTTTAGAATAGCATAAAGCGATTAAAGGCAGTCAGGATGGTTATGTAAGTGGCAGGTCGTGCCTCATAAATCTTATTGAGTGCTTTCTGGAGGTGATGAGACAGATCAATGAAGGTCGAGCAGTGGATGTACTGTATATGGACTTCAGTAAGGCAATTGATAAGGTTTCCCATGGTAGGCTCATTCATAATGTCATGAAGTATGGGGTACAGGGATATTTGGCTGTCTTGGTTCAGAATTGGTTGGCTGACAGAAGGCAGAGTGTGGTTGTAGATAGAAGGTATTCTGCCTGGAGGTCAGTGGTGAGTGGTGTCCCGCAGGGCTCTGTTCTTGCGGCTCTGTTCTTTGTATATTTTATAACTGACTTTGATGAGGAGATTGAGGGGTGGGTTAGTAAAATTATCGATGACACAAAGTTTGGATATTCCGTTGAAGGGCTGTTGCAGGCTGCATCGTGACGTAAATAGAATGCAGGCCTGGGCTAAGAAATGGCAGATGGAGTTCAACCTGGATAAATGCAAAGTAATGCACTTTAGAAGGTCGAACTGGAATGCTGAATATCCGATTAAAGACAGGATTATTGGCGTGTGGAGGAACAGAGGGATCTTGGTGTTCAAGTGCATAGACTCCTCAAAGTTGCCACCCAAGTGGATAGGGCTGCTAATAAAGCACATGGTGTTTTGGCTTTCACTAACAGTGGGTTCAAATTTAAGAGCTGTGAGGTTTTGCTGCAGCTCTACGAGACCCCAGTAAGACCACGATTGGAATATTGCGCCCAGTCCTGGACGTTCTATTGTAGGAATGCGTGTCAATATGTGGATCACAATGTAAGGGGTTTACAGCGGCCCCTTTTATTCGAACTACAAATCTGGTCTGTGTGGGAGTTTTAAAATGGGACAGCGTGGGGATGACAAATATTCAGAGTAGGGAGAGGTTGAGTGTCTGGCTTACACAGTCATTAGTGTGGGAATGACAGAGTTGGTCAACGTGGGGGTTTTAAAGGGAGTCAGCATGAAGATAAGATTTCATTTGAATTGATTTATTGTCGTACGTACTTAAGTGAAGTGAAACACTTTGCAAGCAGTACAGGCAGATATTGTAAGCAACGACAGATAGAGCACATAGTGAAGAAAGTCTTGAACTGGGTAAGGCAGACAGGTTGCACTGCCAATGACATGTGCGAGTCAAGAAGCTCATTAACAAGATCAGCATTATTTGAATTTAGAGAGTCCATTCATTTCTGACAAATGCAGCACCGTCACTGAAGCCATCCTCAAAGCAGATGAAAACACTTTGGTGGCCAATGGAGAGAGGTAGCCAGTGCAAACCCAGGTGAGGGTTACGCTGTCTCCAATCCTAACAGTCATCTCACCCTCCAGCTGGTGACAGAACTATTCTGGCCGAGACAGTGAAGGGCATGTATAATCAGACATGTTGTTTGGAAGTGCTTAATGCAATTGAAACTCTCCGCGTAATGGAGAGGAAAGGCAGAGAAAATGAACTTTCTAAAATATCAATACGCTTATATTGTTGAGAAGTTGACTGTTGAATTGATTGTTCATATCTTTCGAACACATGAAGAGGTTGCAGCTGAAGTTCAGTGAGCCCTTAAGCACATCTTCTGCCACTGAATAAGATCTGATGCTAACTTCAACTCTGCATCACTGCACATTCCTAACAATCTTCCATCCTCTTGGTACTCGACAAAGTCTTTAGCTCTGCTTTCAAAATATTTTAAGCTTCTGCATCGAAAGCCCTTTCAGAAAAGTCATTGCAGATACTCACGACTCTCTGGACATAAAAAAAAAATCCTTCTCTCTGAGTGTAATGGGTTCTCCCTTACTTTTAACCGCTGAACACGATCTTAACTTTCTCAGCACAAGCATTTCTAACTCTTTTTTTTCTCAGCAGGATATACGTAAAGGTTATCTAGACTTTCTATGTATATCTCAGCTTTGAACAGACAGCACAGCCACAGTGGCAAATACTTACACTGTTTTCATTTTCGTCTGATGAAGAAATGTCTCCTCAGACATATATTAAAAGCATACCTCATAATTCTGAGATTAGTTGTTCCACTCCCAGACTCTCCCAAAGGAAGAAACAACATTTCCAAATTTACAATGTTAAATTTTCATTGCACTTCTCTATACCATGTGGAAATCGAAGAAGGGCCTCATTAGAGAAAGGGAGGGATGCGTCCCAAGCTCCCTCCACGCCCCTTGCTCCTGGACTCAAGATTTATGCTCATGAGAAACACAAAGAATGTTTGATCACAATCATTTATTGATCACATTCCAAACATTGAATAGCTAATGCAATTTTGTGTTGCTTTTGTGGTTATGAATGGTTCCATACTCAGAGTCCAGGGATGAAGGCCAATGGCTGATCCGTTAATTGCTGTTAACAAGTAGATGAATTAAGCAAGTTTTCCAGCTTTAGGGAGATAGTTAAAGAGACGTTAAGGAGAATACAGCTTTTATTCCGTTTCCAGATTAAGCTCACTACATTGTGAGAAGTACACATTGCGTATGAGCCAATTTTAACCCACAAACTCACACTTCGCAAACACACCCTCTTCACAAACTCTGGGCAGTCTTTTTTTCCTGTAAGCTGACAGAGGAGAAGGGATACACGAAATATTCAGAATGACAGGCAGCTGAACATAGAAAAGCATAGCACAAAGTGAACATTAAACCATCAAAAACGAATGTATGAATGTCAGCTAGTTATGCGAGTTGAGGGAATCGAATACTGCACACTGTGCCTATTGTCGATTTGAATGGTGTTACGTATTGCCGCACTCCCTCTGATTGAATACCTCTTTCGTTTCACCTTGCTCTCGAGCAGTAACGGAGAATGACCAGGAGAGGATGCAATTATATAACGTTGAAGAAGGGACTGAAGAAGGGAAAGAGTCTGGGAATTCTTTTTAATGGTATATTCACTGTCATCTTTGAATCTTTTTCCCTCCTCACAAAGCAAGGGATAGCTCCTTCTGAACTGATATTAGACAGCTGAGGCAACTCTCCAGATGAACGTTTCCAATCTTTTGTAAATGCTTCCAGTAAGTCTCCGAAAGGGGCAGAACAATACACAACAGAAAGTGTGCACATAAAATTGAAACACAAGGGCACAGACCAAAGACCAAATATGTACAACTAAAGATTCAACAGACCTACACACGCATAAAAGATAACATTCATACTAAAATGCACATCTGTAGACCATTGTTGATCCAAGCTTTTGGTCTTTTGCTTATCGTCTGGATGAGGGAAAAGAATTGCACTTCCTGCTCTGGCATTTTGTGCAATATTAAAAAAAAAACGTTCAGGCGCTGTTAATCTCAGTGTAATATTCCTATCAGTGGGACATCACGGTAGAGGTGCGATTAATATTGGTTATCTTCAATCTTAATGTCATCATCCCAGGTGAGTTTCCTTTCAAATTCTTGGCACAAAACATCTTGTCATCTTCCAAGTTTCCATTCTTAGACAACATTATTACTTGAATTGTAAAATATACAGTTTATCATTGAATGTTGGATCTTAAGCAAATACCACTTTCCACGTAGTACCACGTTCCAAACCAACGACGACATACATCAAGAAGGACAACAGCAACAGGCAAGTGGGGAAAATCTCACTATTCTGAATTCGAAAGATATCGTCGTTTCTTCAGTGTCATTTGGTGAAAATCCTGTCATTCTCTCTCAAACTGTACCATGTGCCTATATACACAACAAGTGCTAAAGCATCTTCAAAAGGCAGTTCATGACTACCTTCTCCAGGTTAATTAGGGGTGAGTAACAAACACTGCACTAGCCAGCGATGCCCACATCCCCTCAGGGAATAAATCACCCAATAGCTAGTGGTATCATTAGGGAATCAAGTTGAGGCATTTTCTCAAAGTAAATGTTGAGAATCTGAGAGTCTGTCAAATGTCAGGGGGTAATGTCAGTGTGAAAACGTATTGTTTGTTTGTTTTTACTGCCACGGAGGCAAGCACAGGAATGTGAAGAGAATAGTTTTTTTTTTACAAAAGCATACTTTGAGAAGAATCAGGATGAGTAAATATGTATCAAGATGCACTCGTGAGAATGAATGGCTAGCTTCCCCTTTGGGAAATACAATGTGTTTCCACGGAGCAGATACTTGTACCCGTAACTTTTCACATGACTTCTTCCACGTTGCAGAGCTCATGGCAGAAGAGCGGATCACATATACGTCTCTGGCACTGTTGACAGTGGAAGGCATTTCGGTGACAATGACTGCAGAAACACATATATCTACCTCAGCTTC
This sequence comes from Chiloscyllium plagiosum, assembly GCF_004010195.1. Lineage (NCBI taxonomy): Eukaryota > Metazoa > Chordata > Chondrichthyes > Orectolobiformes > Hemiscylliidae > Chiloscyllium > Chiloscyllium plagiosum. Next base: position 14,330,298 of record NC_057753.1, read on the forward strand.
TTGCATACGGGCCGTTGTCAAGACGAACAGAAGCCAGACGAACAGAGTGGCCAGAGCGAAGAGGAATTGGGTCACGCTTCACTGCAACCAAGAACACAGCATTGTTCCTGTCAGATTAATCAGGAGAATAGATGCCGCCACGTAACTCTGAGCTATGATGATTGTCATGTTGAAACTCATTTGGAAGCTGGGCCAGAAACTCCAGGCAGACAGGAGCTATGTGGATTGCCTCGCATTTCAACATCAGCAAATGTACAGAGGAGAAACAATCACTGATAGAAAGTGAATTTTTTGGAGCTTCCATGTTCAATGAGGAAATATTCCATGTTTCATAATCGGTGAGAATCTAGACGGTATACATTTTCTAAACAGCTTTTATCACATGCTTCATAGAGTTGATGAGTCTGGAACCTGAATCTATTTGAACTAATAAAGGGAACAGTGCCTTTGCACATCAGTATTCCCTCAGAATTTCAATTGTAACTCACCTGGATTGATTCCACTCAGGATAGCGAGGACAGTCAATGTTTATTGCACCTTTATCTTTATCCCCTATTGACAGGAGTGCAGCAATGAAATAAGCAACAAACCACCTCCTTATCATGTATGAGCAGGCCAGCACGGAAAATGAAACAGGTACGCTCCCACTCATACTCGGATCAAAAGCAAAGATCTGAAGTCACTTAGGCAACAGTTTAGTTAAACCCAGACAACAATAGTTGGATCAGTAATGCGAGCTATCAATTGAAAGTACAGCTGAAAAGAACATTCCTTAAATTGACATTACACGAACTGTTATGTCACTGTTCTTTTTTTTCATTATAGGACCTCCAATTAAAGTAACATTGTCTACTTTACCGAGAGAAGCTAAATGAAACTCGAATGAACAATAATGAGAGGCTAACACATGGGCCGAGAAAATAACACATGGGTGAGATTTATATGAAGTACTGCTTGTGAGTAGTACTGAAAAATTAACTGCTACATTGAATCTCCACATATTTACGCATATGTCATCACGCACATAAACACACACACATTCTCACACTTAAAGACATTCATACACACAGAGCCAGGTGCCAGGCTGTGTTCTAAACATATAAACACAGTTCAGTGCGATCAGATCGATGACGAAAGGATTAATTCAACATTTCCACAATGCACTCGAATCACCAACTCCTGTGAAACCTATTATAAAACACTTCAATTTGTAAACTGTTGTCGTATTTCCGGATGTTCCCACCTCATTTCTCTGTGATGGAGGTGTGGATGTGACTGTCAGAGAAGGAGAGTTTTCTGCCAGCTCACTGTCTACAATTCACACAATAACAGATTGTTGAGAGTGTCGATTAGAATGGATGCATTTATATCTGATTCTGTTCTGTCTCTGTGCACGAGCTGGGAAACTGTGATGTATTTTCTCAGCAGCTCCAGGAAGCAGTTGGTTGACCGTTTGATGCATCGATCGTTTGGCTTCCTGTCAGTGTATTATTCAGCTCCTGAAAGCACATATTAACTTCACAAGACTCTGCAAAGAACTCAAAATGACGATCAATCTATGATACAAAGGCAATTTCTGTTCATGGGACAGACTGTTATTATTACTGTGAGGTTTCTGAGAGTGTAGAAATACACGAAAGGGTCAGTCAGCTGCAGTCCATTGATCGTCAAACTGGTGAACTTGTTTGAGGTCTGAAGTACTGCAGAAATGCGATCTTTTACAAAGTCTGCTTTATTCTCGCCTCCTTCAGTATATCTCCTCAGCAAATTCTCAGACAGTGTTCCTGAGTGCAATCGATACGAGTATATTGAATAATAGCTCTCTGTAGAATCATTGCTACAATGTAGAGTCACTGTCCCTCCTTCTGTTCGAGCATCTGATTACAGTAACTGAGCGACTGAATCTCCATGCCGCAGGTCTGAAATTAAAAATAGATATTAATTGCAAATTGTCAGGGTGGCATCAACTAAAATTATGGTTTAATAAAGGAATTTGAATTGTATTTCTTCCATATCTTCCGGACAGACTTGATGTTCACACAGCCCAGATGCTGAGTAACCACATTGTTTCTATCCTTGGTATTACAAAGCTGTCGGATATTTGAGGACACCCATCTGAACCTCCGTCCTCAACGTGGTGCTCACTGACTCAGGATGATCCCACATCACTTCAATTTTTCAGTCGTGATGTTAAGGGCATGGGAGATAGAGAGCTGTCTCTCAATGAGTTGACTCTCTCCAATCTGAGTTGCAGCCACTGTTATTATAATAGGTCACTGAGTAATCTGAGACGAAGACTTTCTTCTATAAAAAGTAATTTCCCAGATTCCCAGAGCTCTTAATCACAAGGATATTTTGTGATAATCCAGCTAATGCATACATTGAAATTAATCGCATTTTCCACCCATGTGATATCAGCCCCTCACGTAAAACTTGTGGACCCACAAACCACCTGCTCTCAAAATGAAATCCCTCAAATCCAATCTACTGCATTAATGAACTCAATCTCATCCTTTATCCAGCAGAATAACTGAAATCGTTTTTATAAGATTCCCCTGTATTCTGGTCCTCCACTGCTATGTCTCTGTATTCGTGCTCAAGATCATGAAGCTTTTCCTTTTTGTTTTATTTCTCACATCTTTCCTGAGCTGTGCCTCTCCTTCTTCCTCCAACTCTCCGGGTGTATTTTGCTTTATCTCACTGAACGCAGAGGCCTTATGGGGCAAAACTAGTTTTACATTTTAATACTGTCACCAGTGCTGTCTTCGAAAGCAACACACCCAGTATTTGCGTCTGTGTGTCTGTAATTAACTTACGTCAGGGTCTTGTTTATTTGTGTGTGTTTGTATATGACTGTTTGTGTGTGTCTGTGTTTTGCGTGCTTGTATTCCCAGATGTCTGTGCTTCTATGCTTGTGCCCATGTGGGTTTGATTTTGAATGTGTTTCCATGTATGCATCTGCATTTGTACCTTTGGGTATGTGTGCACTTTTGTCTGTGTATGTGCATTTTGTTTATGCGTTTTGCATCTGTGCATTCCGGTGTAAGTGATCGTGTGTATGTGACTGCATGAATGTTTATTTGTGTTTATTAGCTTTCACATATTTACAAAGTTAAAAATCACACAACACCAGGTTATAGTCCAACAGGATGAATTGGAAGCACACCAGCTTTCGGAGCGACGCTCCTTCATCAGCTAATTGTGTAGGACTCGATCGTAACACACAGAATTTATAGCAAAAATTTACAGTGTGATGCAACTGAAATTATACATTAAAAAGTTGATTGTCTGTTAAGCCTTTCATCTGTTAGAATACAATGATAGTTTCACTTCTTTCATGTGTAAATCACAAAACCTTTTTATTAAGTTGTATTCTCGGGTTAGCTGTTAACAATGGTGATAGCTAGACAATATGTTGAAGCTGTTAGCCCCCTGTGTTCTCTGTCTATGACCTGATGTTTAGATTGATTCTAATCTAAAATGTGAGATAACAGAGTGATACATGAATGCATGCAGTTTTTGAGCAAAGTACAATGTAACTCTGCAAGTACAAATTCACCCCACAAAATATATGTGTGCATGTGGGTCTTTGTTTGTGTGTGTGTGTCTGTCTGGGGTGGTGGTTGTGAGTGTGAGAAAGTCTGTGTGTGTGCAGTGAGTGCAGAGTGTCTTAAATCTGTGAGGGTGTGCATGTGTGAGTGTGGGAGTGTGTGTGTGTGTCTAGGGTGGGGGGTTGTGAGTGTCTGTGAGAGAGTGTATATGTGTGTGCATGAGTTGTCCGTGTGTATGTGAGAGTGTGTGTGTGTGTGTAGGAAAATCTGCGTGTGTGTGTAGTGCAATGGTGATCACCTGTAATGTGACATGGACCCACGGTCCCGGTTGAGGCCCTCCCTATGAGTACCGAACTTAGCTATCAGCCTCTGCTCAGCCACTTTTCTCTGCTGCCTGTCCGGAAGTCCACATTGGAGGAATGTCACCCGAAAGTCCGAGGCTGAATGTCCTGGACCACTGAAGTGTTCTCCAACTGTGAGGGAAGCGGATGAATGGGCACCGGACATCAATCAACAGACAGTAGGGTTTCCTCCCAGTTGGGGAACACTTCCGTGGTCCAGGACATTCAGCCTCGGACCTTCGGGTGACCATCCTCCAAGGTGGACTTCGGGACAGGCAGCAGAGAAAAGTGGCCGAGCAGAGGCTAATAGCTAAGTTTAGTACTCATAGGGAGGGCCTCAACCGGGACCTTGGGTCCATGTCACATTACAGGTGATCACCATTGCACTACACACACCCAGATATTCCTACACACACACACTTAAACATACACAGGGACACAGGTACACACAGACGCGCACACAGACACCCATACACACCCTTATAGACACACATATCCCACACTCACACATGCACCCCCTCACAGACTTAAGACACTCTGCATTCACTACACACACACACTTTCTCACACTCACAACCCCACCCCAGACAGACACACACATACACAGAGAGACAAAAACCCACATGCACACATATATGTTTGTGGGGTGAATTTGTACTTGCAGAGTTACATTGTACTTTGCTCAAAAACTGCATGCATTCAATTAGAACTCTGAGCTCAAAAACTGCATGAATTTATGTAAAGCTCTGTTATCTCACTTTTTAGATTAGAATCAATCTAAACATCTGGTCATAGACAGAGAACACAGGGGGCTAACACCTTCAACATATTGTCTAGCTATTACCATTGTTAACTGCTAACCAGAGAATGCAACTTAAAAAAAAGGTTTTGTGATTTACACATGAAAGAAGTGAAACTATCACTGTATTCTAACGGATGAAAGGCTTAACAGACAATCAATTTTTCAATGTATAATTTCAGTTACATCACACTGTAAATTTTTGCTATAAATTCTGTGTTACGATCGAGCCCTCCACTATCACCTGATAAAGGAGCGTCGCTCCGAAAGCTAGTGTGCTTCCAATTCAACCTGTTGGACTATAACCTGGTGTTGTGTGATTTTTAACTTTGCACACCCCAGTCCAACACCGGCATCTCCAAATCATCACATATTTACGTCTGTGTTTCTGTGTGTTCGCAGTTTTGCTGTCTGTCCTGTCGGATTTTTAAGATGTTTAGAATAATTAAAAGTGTCATCCACAGCGTTGCTTCACATTTCTAATGTCAATTCAGAATAAAACTGTCGTTGGTTGCAGATATGCATTGTCCAGAGGGATGATAATGAATGAGAAAACGAAAAAAGCTATCAGTCTCTTTCCTTGTTTCTCCCCGATGTGTTCAATGTGACACAATGCCACCCTCTGTTGGTAGATATCTATTCGTTTACAAGCAGAAGATATTAACCGTTTGGAATTCAGTCAGAGGGAGGAAGGCTACACACAACCCTATTCAAACCCAAAGTACATCTAATTACACGGACAGTCGATGTGTGGTATTAGCTGCTCTCCACTCATGGAGTCATAGCGTCATAGAGATGTACAGCATGGAATCAGATCCTTCGGACCAACCCTTCCATGCCGACCAGATATCACGATCCAATCCAATCCCACCTGCCAGGACCCGGCCCATATCCCTCCAAACCATTCTTATTCATGTACCCATCCAAATGCCTTGTAAATGTTGCAATTGTACCAGTCTCCTTTACTTCCTCTGACAGCTCATTCCATACATGTACCACCTTCTACGTGAAAACATTGGCCCTTAGGTCTCTTTTATATCTGTCCCCTCTCACCCTAAACCTATGCCCTCTAAGTTCTGGACTCCAGACCCCAGGGAAAAGACTTTGTCTATTCATCCTATCCATGCCCCTCATAATTTTGTAAAACTCTATAAGGTCACCCCTCAACCTCCGACGCTCCAGGGAAAAAAGCCCCAGCCTGTTCAGGCAATCCCTATAGCTCAGATCCTCCAACTCCTGCAACATCCTTGTAAATCTTTTCTGAATCCTTTCAAGTTTCACAACATCTTTCCAATAGGAAGGAGACCAGAATTGCACGCAATATTTCAACAGTGGCCTAACCAATATCCTGTACAGCCGCAACATGACTCCCAACTCCTGTATGCAATACTCTGACCAATAAAGGGAAGCATAACAAACGCCTTCTTCATTATCCTATCTACCTGCGACTCCACTTTCAAGGAGCTATGAACCTGCACTCCAAGGTCTCTTTGTTCAGGAACACTCCCTGGGACCTTACCATTAAGTGTATAAGTCCTGCTAAGATTTACTTTCCCAAAATGCAACACCTCGCATTTATCTGAATTAAACTCCATCTGCCACTCCTCAGCCCTTTGGCCCATCTGGTCCAGATCCTGTTGTAATCTAAGGTAACCCTCTTCGCTGTCCACTACACATCCAATTTTGCTGTCATTTGCAAACTTACTAACTGTATCTCTTATTCTTGCACCCAAATCATTTGTGTAAATGACAAAAAGTAGAGGGCCCAGCACCGATCCTTGTGGCACTCCACTGGTCACAGGCCTCCAGTCTGAAAAACAATCCTCCACCACCACCCTCTGTATTCTACCTTTGAGCCAGTTCTGTATCCAAATGGCTAGTTCTCCCAGTATTCCATGAGATCTAACCTTGCTAGTCAGTCTCCCATGGGGTCGAACACCTTACTGAAGTACATATACATCACATCTACTGCTCTGGCCTCATCAATCATCTTTGTTACTTAATAAAAAATCTCAATCAAGTTTGTGAGACATGATTTCCCACGCACAAAGCCATATTGAGTATGCCGAATAGTCCTTGCCTTTCCAAATACATGTACATCCTGTCCCTTAAGATTCCCTCCAACAATTTTCCCACAACTGAGGTCAGGCTCACTGGTCTATAGTTCACTGGCTTGTCTTTACCGTACTTCTTGTGACACCGCGTTTGCCAACCTCCAGTCTTCCGGCACCTCACCTGTGACTATTGCTGATACAAATATCTCAGCAAGAGGCCCAGCAATCACTTCTCTAGCTTCCCACAGAGTTCTCTGGTACACGTGATCAGGTCCTGGGGATTTATCCACACGTACACGTTTCAAGACATCCAGCACTTCGTTCTCCACTCACATGTCAGGTTGAAGTTAATAAATTTGCTCGTCATATTTTTTCTCTGTTTCTTTATGCTTGAATGCCTGCAGTTCTGAAACGTGTTTTCCACATCTCCCATGCCTTTAGCCAGGAGAGAGTTTTTTTGAGCGGGTGTTTCTGGATCAGCAATGGTATGCACACGCTCTACAGATCTCACAACGTTAATGAGATGTGTCCTGAACACAGACTAAAGTTTAGATACTCGGAAACTTCAACTATCTCGCTCCGGCTGTTAAACATCATTCATTTCTTGATTTATTCCTAACGATTAGCAGGTCAGCAGTACGTCTCAAAATATGTACTCTAATGTGTGCAGCCCGTCCCAGGAAAACAGCACTAATGTGAAACAAAATCAAATGAGGTTATTCGAAGGCGGGAGTTCTGAAGATAACTGAGGGAAAAGTAAACATATTTTGTGTTCACAACGATCAGAATCATTCTTCCATCTGCAGGCGGGATGAATTGGCAAGGAGACAGTCTGGTAGTTGTCTTACTTTTGAGTCTGGAGACCCAACATGCTCTGAGGGCTTGAAGTGAAGACTTGGCAGCGCAGAGGTAGAAATTTTGCTCTCTCCAATGGGGATGTGTCTGTATCGAAAGCATAATCTCTGAATATGGACCCACATATTTCAGAAACATATCAAGAGGAATATCTTTTCTCAGATGGCAAAAAATCTGTGTAATTATTTGCCACAGTCGTCAGTTTGTCCCACGTAATGGATGCTGCAATACAGTGTTTTTCTGAGGAAGACAATCAAGGCTTCTGCAAAATAGGCAGAAATGTGGAGTTCAAAATTACCAGCTGTGATGTCTTCGAAATTTGGATTCATCTCGATGGACTGAATGGCCTATTTCTTGTTCTATGTCTTCGATTCTGAAGGTCTTGCGACTGCAGCCAGAAGACAATGGAGGCTCATGTTTCTGCCCTTCATATAATTAGTTGTTAAGATCTGGCATACACGAGCAAATTACTGTTAGAAGGGTAAGTTAAGCAGTGCTTAATAAAAGTAAACAGATGAGCATGTACTTATACGTGATTTAGATACTTCTGTGAAAGCAGGTGTGGGCAGGGTATTCTTGAGCGGGAACAGAATAAGTCATCAGAGATATGAAAGGAAACATGGCTCTCTTTTTCACTTTAAAGTGTTCTGAATCGCTTTTCTAAAGTCAATGATGGGTTTATTTGTGCTCTGAGAATCGGCAGAGATACTTCATTTCCTCTCGTGGGTTTTTGTACAGGGACGGATTTGATCTATATCACGGTGCAACTGCACAATAATATATCGCGCTGTCTGATATTCTCAATGTCTTGACAGTCAAAGCGAAGATGTTGTTTGATGAATCTTTGGAAGCAGTAACTCGTCCTGCCACCTCTGGATTATACTTATTGTTGCTTTCACTGTAGTAATATACAAGCCATTGCAGACCGTTCCCGCGGCGTTCAACGTACCAGAACATACTGTAGCTACTCAGATCGAACCCGCTGGTTGCACAGGTCAGTGTCAGAGATTGCCCAGGGATACCTGACTCTGCCTGTTGCTGAGTCAACGTTACCACCGACTCGGCACCTAGTAAAGAAAAATGACATTCATTAAACCAGTGTGACTTGGCGTTATGTACTTTTCCCCGGCGAGTGAATGAACAGAGGAAACGAAAATACTTAAAAGTTTGGAGAGAAGGGAATGGGGTACGCACTGCATAAGAACACAAGAATCAGAACCACAGATATCAGTGACATCCTCCTTCCTGAAGCTATGTTAAAGGAGATAGTCTGTCCTCCAGTCACGCATAGACACCGCAGTTTGGCAGATTGTAGGCTTCACAGCTTCCCTCACTTGCATTTATGAATATGCAGAACTGAGGGCGGGTTTGATGACACAGTCATTGGTCGCCTGATAGGGATGGCTGATGTAAATAATACAAGTTTCTTCCCATCAGTAGGGGGCTCTGCAACATCAATGTCTCAGTGTCAACTCTGTGTGAAGAATTGAGCACACTATTTATCAAAAACAGAAAGGGATTCTGTCTCAACCCACACATTGGGCCAATTTGGGGACTACAGATTGCCTCAGTATGAGGATAAATGTGCGAGTATGTAATGGGATTACAGAGGTGTTCCACACTGAGATGATAGAGTATTTCAACATGGGAATTATGAAGATGACCAGATAGGGGTTCACAGCGGCACTCTTTATTTGACTTACAGAGCTTGTCTGTGCTGGAATTTTAGATAGGGAAGTGTGAGCATGACAGGTTGTCAGAGTGGGGAGAGCATTCAATGTCTGGCTTACACAGTCATTAGCTTGGGAATGACAGAGTTGGTCAATGTGGGGATTTTCGAAGGAGTCAGTGTGGAGATTTGATTTCTTGTCATATCCACCTCAGAACAGTCAAAACTGTTGTTTGTGAGCAGTACAGGCAAACATTGTAAGCAAGGGCATTGAGAGCATACGATGAAAGAAAGGATTGAACAGCGTAAGGCACGCAGGTAACAAGGCATATGACATGCGCTAGTCAAGATCAGCGTGAACAAGATCAGCATTTTTTGTATGTAGAGAGTCCATTCATCTGTCTAATAACGGCAGGGAAACAGCTGTTCTTGATCCTGCTGGTGTGTGTGTTCAAGCTTCTGTATCATCAGTCTGACGGTTGAGGTTGTAGGAGAGCGTCAACCGGGTGGATGCATCTTTGATGCTGTTGGCAGCTTTTCTGCGGCTACGAGATGTGTGCATGAAGTCCATGGGTAGTCCATTGGCTTCCATGTTGGTCTTGTGATTTTTATGATCGTCTGCAAAGCAGTTATTGGGTCGGGCTGTTATGAAAACCAGATGGTATGGTTTGTACGGTGCATCTGCAAAAGTTGGTGAGAGTCTTTATGGAGACGCCAGATTTCCTGACCTGCCTGAGTAAGAAGAGCCTTTGTTGTTGTGTTTTCTCAAAGGTCGCATTCTACGTGACAAGTCCAGGATACGTTGTCGGTTATCATCATCCTAGGAACGTGACACTCTCTACTCTCTCTACCTCCTCTCCATTGATGTAAATAGGGGCGTGTTCTCCTCCTTTCCTCCTGAAGTTAAGGATCATTTCTTAGGCTTCGCGGAGATTGGGACATAGGTTATTATCAATTCAACATGTTACCAAACTATCTTACCCCTTTCTGAAATCAGACTGTGGTTGTTTGGTATCTGTCCTACCGTAGAGTCGACAGCAAACCTGTCAGTGACGTTTGTTCAGAATTTGGCTGCACAGTCGTGTGTGTACAGGGATTACATTAGGAGGCAGAAAATGCATCCTTCGGGTGGAGGGGTTCCAGTGTTGAGCATCATCCTGGAGGTGGTGTAGTTGTCTATCTTCACGAATTCTGTTCTGTGGGCCAGCTAAGCGTCCAGTTGCAGTGTGTGTAGCTAAGACCTGAGTCGAGGAGTGTTGAGGGTCTGGGGGGGAGAATGATGTTGAAGATGGAACTGTAATAAAGAAGCAGGAGTCTAATGTCGATGTCCTTGATGTCCAAGTTTCTCAGGGATGAGTGCAGAGCTATGAAAATGGCGTTCGCTGTAGACCTTTACATCAGTAGGTAAATTACGGGGGATCAAGGCAGGTTTGGAGACTGGAGTTGATGTGGGCCATGACCAGCCTCTCGAAGCACTTCATGAATGTGGAGGGTTGAGTCACTGGGTGGCAGTCATTAAAGCAATTGCATGGGCTTTCTTAGGTACTGGGATGATGGTAGTCTGCTTGAAGCAGTTGGGACTTTAACTTATAAGAGGGAGAGCTTGAAGATGTCACTGAATATCTCTACATACTAGTCCGCACAAGATTAAGTCCATGGCGGGGGAATCAGACTGTTTGCTTTCTTTGGGTTGAGTCGCAGAATGACTGTTCTGCTGTCAGCAGCAGTGACAGAGGGAGCAGATGTGTCTGTGGCTGTCGGAGCAGGTGACACCACGACGCTGGTATTCTGCTTGTACTGAGGATAGTAAGCAGTGAGTGCATCACCAGAGATGTGTTTTTTTCTGCTAACTGGTTCTGCTTCATTTTGTATCCCGTTACATTGATTAGGGCTGCCACAGGTATTAGGATTCCTCTAACTGTGTCTGGTATTGTCTTTTGGCATCTGCTATGGTTTTGCCGAGAGCACACCTCACAGACTACAGAGTTCATTGGTGGGGCATTACTGAGTTGGTCAGTGTGGAGATTGTGGAGTTAGTTGGTATGCGATTACTGAGGTAGACAGTGTGGGAATTCGCTTTGCTTGAATGCCTTGGGTTCTGAAACGTGCTTTCCAGATCTCCCAAGCCAGTATCCAGGAGAGACTTTTTTTAGCAGGTGTTTTCACACAACGTGTGTTTCTGGATCAGCATTGGTATGTACGCACTCAACAGATTTCATAACGTAAATGAGGTTTGTCCTGAAAACAGACGACAGTTTAGATTCTCGTCAACTTCCACTGTCTCACTCATGCTGTTAAACATCATTCATTTCTTAATTTATTCGTAACGATTAACAGGTCACCGATACATCTTGATGTATGTACTCTGTGTCCAGCCATTTCCAGGAAAACACCACTAACGTGACCCAAAATCAAATGAGGTTATTCAAGGGCATGATATCGGAAGAGAAATGAGGGAAAGTAAGCATGTTTTGTGTTTATGACCGTCAGAATCATTCTTCCAACTGCAGGTGGGGTGAATTGGCATGGAGGCATTCTGGTAGCTCCCATACTTTTGAGTCAGGAGACACAACATGCTATAAAGGTTTTAAATGAAGACTTGGCAGTGCAGAGGCTGAGATTTTGCTACTTCCCAATGGGGATGTGTCTGTATCAAAGGTACAATCTCTGAATATGAGCCCACATACTTCAGAAGCAGATCAGGAGGAATATCTTTTCTCAGACGGCAAAGAAAGTCTGTGGAATTATTTACCACAGATGCCGAGTTGCAATGTGTAATCAAGCCTGCAATACACATGTTTTCATGAGGAAGAGAATCAAGTCTTCTGAAAAAATAGGCAGAAATGTGGAGTTCAAAATTATCAGATTAGATGAGATGTCTTCAAAATTTGGAACCATTTCGATGGACTGACGGGTCTATTTCTTCTTCCATGGCTGACGTTCTGATGGCCTTATGACTGCGGCCAAAAGGCAATGTCGGCTCATGTATACGCCTTTTATGCAATCAGTTGTTAATATCTGGCATACATGAGCACATTACTGCTCGAAAGGGAAATAAAGCCATGTTCTGTGAATGCAGGAGTGGGCAGGGCATTCTTGAGCAGTAACAGAATTTGTCATCAGAAATATGAAGGGTAAAATTGTCCCCTTTGTCATTTTAAAGTGTTCTGAATCGATTTTCTGAAGTCAATGATAGATTTATTCGTGCTTTGAGAATCAACAGAAATACTTCATTTCCTCTCGTGGGTTTTTGCACAGGTATGGATTTGATCTCTTTCATTGTGCCACTGCACAATAATATATCGCACTGTCTGATATTCTCAATGTCTTAATAGTCAAGGTGAAGATGTTGTTTGGTAAATCTTTGGAAGCAGTAACTCGTCCTCTAACCTAGGGATTATACTTGTTGTGGTTTTCACTGTAGTAATAAACAAGCCATTGTAGACAATTCCCGAAGTGTTCAATGTACCAGAACAGACCGTAACTACGCAGATAGAACCCGCTGGTTGCACAGGTCAGTCTCAGAGCTTGCCCAGGGATACCTGACTCTGCCTCTGGCTGTGTCAACATCACCTCTGACTCGACACCCAGAAAATCAAAATGGCATTCATTAAAATGGCATTTATTGAACCAGTGTGACTCGGAGTTGTGTACTTTTCTCTGGCGAGTGAATTAACAGAGAAAACGAAAATGATTAAAATTTTGAAGAAAATGGGATTTGGAACTATGCACTGGCGAAGAAAGCAAGAAACAGAACCATAGATATCAGCGACATCGTCCTTGTTGATGCTGCGTTAAAGGAGATAGTCTGTACTCCAGTCACACATAGACAACGCAGTTTGGTGGATTGTTGGATTCTGATCTTACGTCACGAGTATTTATGAATTGGCAGAAGGGAGGGCGGGTTTTATAACACAGTTATTGGCCGCCTGATTTCGACGTCTGATGCAAATTATACAAGGTTCTTTCTATCAGTCGGAGGCCTTGCATATCACCGCCTCATTGTCACCGCTGTGTAAAGAACTGAGCTCACTATTTGCCAAAAACAAAAACGATTCCATTTCAACGCACACATCGGGTCTGTTTGGGGACTACAGATTTTCTTAGTATGAGGACAAATCAGCAAATATCTATAGAGATTACAGAGGTGTTCCAAGCTGAGATGACAGAGTATATCAACATGGGAATCACGAAGATGGTCAATTAGGAGTTCACAGCAGCACTCTTTATTTGAACTACAGAGCTGGTCTGTTTGGAAATTTTAGAATGGGACAGCTTGGGAATGACAAATATTCACAGTATAGAGAGATATTCAGAGTCTGGATTGCAGTCATTAGTGTGGGAATGTTAGAGTTGTTCAACGTGGGGATTTTAGACAGAGTCAGCGTGGAGAAAAGATTTCATTTGAGTTGATTTATCCTCATACTTACCTAAGTGACGTGAAAACCTTTGCGAGCAGTAAAGACAGACGTTGTAGGCAAGAGCATGCAGAGCGTATGGTGGAAAATTTCTTCAACAGAGGAAGGCATAGAGGTTACCCCGCATGTCACATGCGCTAGTCAACATCAACATTAACAAAATCAGCATTATTTGAATATAGAGACTCCATTCACTTCTGGCAAATGCAGCACTGTCACTGAAGCCACCCCCAACGCAGATGAGAACACCGTGATGGCCAAGTGAGAGAGGTAGACAATGCCAGGATAAGCGGGCACTCATATCCGTGGTATAGAAACAGGTAAGGCTTTCAGTCTCGCCAGTGCTAGCGGTCATCTCACCCTCCAGCTGATGATGGAGCGATTCAAACAGGCTGGTTGAAGGAAATGGATAATAAGGCATTTTGTTTGGAAGAGCTTAATAAAACTGACGCTATTCACGTAATAGAAAGGAGAGGCGGAGAGAATGAGCTTATTGTTTAAATATCAATAACTTTATATTGTTTAGAAGTTGACTGTAGAATTATTCGTTATGATCATTCAAACGCATGAAGAGGTTACACCTGAAGGTCAGTGGGCACTTAAGTGCATCCTCTGCTACTGAATAATATCTGATTGTAACCTCAAATCTACATCACTGCACGTTCCTTACAACCTTTCATCCTCTTGGTTATCGAAAAACTATTTAACTCTGCTTTCAAAATATTTTAAGATTCAGCATCGAATGCCTCTTCAGAAAAGTCACTAAAAATACTCACAACCCTCTGAACATAAAAAAAGTTTCCTTCTGTCTGAGTGTAATGGGTTCTCCCTTGCTCTTAACCTCTGAACAGGATCTTATATATCTCGTCACATTCACGTCTGACTCTTCTATCCTTCAGAGGATATATACTAAAGGCTGTCTAGACTTTCTATGTCTATCTCAGCTTTGAACTGACAGCACAGCCACAGTGACAAATAATTCCACCGTTTCATTTTCGTCTGATGAAGACATGTCTCCTCAAATCTATTTTAAATGAGTCTGGCCTTATTCTGCGTTTGTGTTCAACTCCCAGACTCACCCAAAGGGGGAAGCAACATTTCCGCATTTACAATGTTAATTTCTCATTTCACCTCTCTAGACCACGTTGGACTTGAAGGTGGGCCACTTTAATAAAAGGGAGGGATTCAATCAGAGCGCCCCAACATGCCTCCACGTAGCTGATGCCTAGACTGAAGAGTTATTCTCATGAGAAGCGCAAAGAATGTTTAATCACATTCATTTCTGGATCCCAATATTGAATTGCTTAATGCAATTTTCTGTTGATTTCCTGGTGTTCTATTGTGAATGATTCCATACTCAGAGTCGAGAGTTGGAGGCCAATGGCTGATCTGTTATTTGCTTTGAACAAGTAGAGGAACTAAGCATATTTTCCAGCTTTACGGAGACAGTTAAAGAGACAGCTAAATTGAGGGGAATGAAACTTTGATTACGTTTTCAGGGTTAGGCTCACTACATTGTGAGATCTACCCATTGCATGTGAGTCAATCTTAACCCACAAACGCAGACTTCACAAACCCACCCTCTTGACAAAGTGTGGACAGCATTTCCGGTACACTTACATAGGAGAAGGGACGAGCGATATTCAGAATAACAGGCAACTGAACAAAGAAAACCAAAGTACAAAATAAACATTAAAGCATCAAAAATGAATATTGTGAATGTCAGATGGTTATGCGAGTTGAGGAAAACAAATACTGCACACTTTCCTTGTGTGTGCCTATTATCGATTTGAATGGTGCTGTGTACTGCCGCATTCCCTCTGATTGTATCCCTCTTTTGTTTCGCCTTTCTCTTGTGCAGTAATGGAGAATGAGCAGGAATGGGTGCAGTTGTATCACGTCAAACTGAAGGGACTGAATAAGAGAAAGAGGCTGGGTTTTTATTAGTACATTCACTGCCATCTTTCAATCATTTTTTTTGTCCCATAGCGACAGACAGCCGCTTCTGAACTTAGATTAGACACCTGAGGCAACGCTCTAGATGAAGGTTTCCAATATTTTGTAATTTTTTCCATTAGGCCACCGAAAGGGGAGAACAATACACAGCAGAAAGTGTACGCAAGCATTGAAACACAATCGTAGAGACCAAACCACCAATATGTACAACTAAAGATTCAATGTTTCTAGGGAGCGGGATGCTTGTATCGTGGACTTCTCCCATCATTTCTTCCATGTTGCAGAGTTTATGGCCAAAGAGCAGATCAATTGTCTTCTCTGGCAGTGGTGGCTGTGGAAGGCATCTCGGTGACAATGACTGCAGAACCACACTTTCATCAGCTTCTTGCATACAGGCCGTTGTCACGATGAAGGGGAGCCAAAAGATCTCAGCATCGCCTATGGCAAGGAGGAATCGGGCTACTCTTCACTGCAAGCAAAAACCCAGCCTTTTTACTGTCAGAGAAATCAGAAGAACAGATGCCGCCATCTACCTCTGAGCTGTGTCATGTTGCAACTCAGTTGGCAGCCAATCCAAAAACTCCCGCTGAACAGGAGCGAAATAGATTGCCTCACATCTCAACACCAACAACTGTACAATGGAGAAACGATCACTGAGAGAAAGTGAATTTTGTGGAGCTTCCATGTTCAATGTGTAAATATTCCTTTCTTCATAATCGGTGAGAATCTAGACCGTATCCATTTTCTAAACAGCATGTTCAGTGATTTCTTAAGATTCTTTTAGAATTGGTGAATCTGGATCCTGAATCTATTTGAACCGGATGTAGGGACATTGACATTGCATATCAGTAACCCCGAAGAATTTCAAGTGTATTCCACCCGGATTGATTCCATTCAGGATAACGAGGATAATCAATGTTAATTACACCTCTACATTTATCCCCTCTTACCAGGAGTACAACACCGAAATAAGCAACAACCCACCTCCATTAGCAGAACAGAGCAGAAAACGAAACTAGTACACTCCCGCTCACACTTTGAACAAAAGCAAAGATCGGAAATCACTCAGACAACATCTTAGTAAAACCCAGAGAACACCAGTGGGATCAATAATGAGTGCTATCAAACGAAAATACAGCCGCAAAGAACACTCCTTCAATTCACATTTCAGGAACCGCCAAGCCATTGTTCTTTATTCATTACGCCACCACCAATTAAAGTAATGTTGTCATTATACCGAGAGAACCTAAGTGAAGGACAGAATGAAGGTGAAACTCAGACGAACGATAGTGAGAGCCCAACCGAGGGGGCGAAACGATAATGGACGGGTGAGATTGAGATGAAATACTGCGTGGGAGTAGTAACTGTTACAATGAATCTCCACATATTCACGCATATGCCATCCCACGCATTCACACACCCACGCACTCAGATGCAAGCACATTCATACATAAACAGAGCCCAGTGCAATGCTGTGCTCTAAACAGATAAACACAGTTATATGCGATCAGATCGATGACAAAAGGATTAATTCAGCATTTCCTCAATGCACTCGAATCACCAACTTCAGTGAAACCCATTTAAACCCTGCCCATTTGTAAACTACTATCGTATTTCTGGACGCTCCCACCTCATTCCTTTGTGATTAAGGTGTGGATGTGAATGTCAGAGAAGGAGAGCACACTGTCTACAACTCACAGATTGTTGAGGATGTCGATTAGAATGAATGCATTCACATCTGATTTTGTTCTGTGTCTGTGTGCGAGCTGGGACCCTGCGGTCTATTTACTGAGCAGCTCCAGAAAACCGTTGGTTGTCAGTTTGATGCGAGGTTTGTTTGGTTTCCTCTTAGTGTGATGTTAAGCTCCTGAAAGACATAGTAACTTCACAAGACTCTGCAAAGACCTCAAAATGACGATCAATCTGTGATACAAAGCCAATTTGTGTACATGGGACAGACTGTTATTGTGGATGTGAGGTTCCTGAAAGCGTAGAAATACACGGAACCGTCAGTTAGCTGTAGTCGGTTGATCGCCAAACTGGTGAATTACTTTGAGGTCTGAAGTTCTGTGGAAATTCGATCTTCTGCAAAATCTGCTTCATTCTCGCCTCCTTCAGAAAATACTCAGCATACACTCAGTCTGTACTAGCATATTGAATAACAGATTTCTGTAGTATCACAACTACAACTTAGAGTTACTGCCCCGCCTTCTGTTCGAGCATCTGATGATTGTAACTGAGTGATTGAATCTCCATGACTCAGGTCTGAAATTAAAAATAGATATTCATTTTTAAAATGTCAGGCTAGCATCAACTAAAATTATGATCTGATAAAGGAATTTGAATTGTATTTCTTCCATATTTTCCTGTCAGAATTGATCCTCACACAACCCAGATGCTGAGTAGCTACATGTTTTCTGTCCCTGGTATTGCAGCATGGTGACACAGTGGCACAGTGGTTAGCACTGTTGCCTCACAGTGCCAGAGACAGTTCAATTCCCGCGTCAGGCGACTGACTGTGTGGAGTTTGCACATTCTCCCCGTGTCTGTGTGGGTTTCCTCCGGGTGCTCCGGTTTCCTCCCACAGTCACAAAGATGTGCAGGTTAGGTGAATTGGCCATGCTAAATTGCCCCTAGTGTTAGGTATAGGGGTAAATGTAGGGGTATGGGTGGGTTGCGCTTCGGCGGGTCGGTGTGGACTTGTTGGGCCGAAGGGCCTGTTTCCCCACTGTAATGTAATCTAATCATTACAAAACTGTCGGATATTTGAGGGCACCCAATCTAAACCTCCGCCTTCAACGTGCTGCTTCATTGACTCGGGATGATCCCACATCACTTCCCTTTATCGTGAGTGTGTACATACCATTGCTGATCCAAAAACACAATTTGAGTGAAAACACCCGCTAAAATAAAACCTCTCCTGGATACTGGCATGGGAGATGTGGATAGCACGTTTCCGAACGGATATTTGAGGGCACCCAATCTAAACCTCCGCCTTCAACGTGCTGCTTCATTGACTCGGAATGATCCTACATCACTTCCCTTTTTCAGTCGTGATGTTGAGAGCGTGGGAGGTAGACAGCCGACTCTCCCCAAGCTGAGTTATGGCCATTGTTATTAGGATAGGACACTGAGCATTCTGAGAGGAAAGCTTTATTGTATAAAAAGCAATTTCCCAGATTCCCAGAGTTATTAATCTCGAGGTCATTTTGCGATAATTCAGCTAATGCATGCAATTAAATTAATCGCATTTGCCACCCGTGTGATATAAGCCCCACGTGTAAAACTTGTGGATCACAAACCACGTGCTCTCAAAACGAAATCCCTCAACTCCAATCTATTGCATTACTGAACTCAATCTCATCCTTTATCCAGCAGTATCTCTGGAATCATTTTTATAAGATTCCTTTGTATTCTAGTCCTCCACTCCTATATCTCTGTATTCGTGCTCAAGGTCATCAAGCTTTTCCTTTTTGTTTTAGTTCTCACAACTTTCGTGAATTGTGTCTCTCATTCTTCCTCCACCTGTCCGGGTGTTTTTTTTTCTGTCTCACTGTACACAGAGGCCTTATGGAGAAAAACTAGTTTCACATTTCAATAACGTCACCGTTGCTGTCTTTGATACCAGCAAACTCAGTATCTGTGTGTCTGTAAGTTACTTATATCAGGGTCTATTTTATTTGTGTGTGTGTGTGTGTGTATGACTGTTTGTGCGTGTATGTGTTTTCCGTTTTTGTATTCCCAGATGTCTGTGTTTGTATGCTTGTGCCCATGTGTGTTTGATTTTAAACGTGTTTCTGTGTATGATTGTGCATTTGTACTTCTGGGTATGTTTGCACTTTTGTCTGTGTATGGGCATTTTGTTTATGCGTTTTGCATCTGCGCGTTCCAGTGTAAGGAATCGTGTGTATGTGACTGTATGAATGTTTATTTGTGTTTATCGGCTTTAACATATTTGTGGCTGTGTTTCAGCGTGTTCGCAGTTTCGCTCTTTGGTGTCCTGCATACCAGAGTGTCTGATTTTAAAGATGTTTAGAATAATTAAAAGTATCACCTGCAGCGTTGATGCACATTTCTAATGTCAATTCAGAAGAAGCTGGTCGTTGCTTGCAGACATACATTGTTCAGAGGGATGGTGATGAATGGAAAAACGAAAAAAGCTAACATTCTTTATCCCTTTTTCTCCCCCATGTGTTCAGTGTGACACAATGCCACCCTCTGCGGATCTGCTTACACAGACAGTCAATGTGTGGTCTTAGCTGAACTCCACTCACATGTCAGGTTGAAGCTCATTACTTTGCTCATCGTATTTTGTTTCTCTGTTTCACTATGCTTGGTGCCTGGAGTTCGGAAACGTGCTATCCACATCTCCCATGCCAGTATCCAGGAGAGGTTTTATTTTAGCGGGTGTTTTCGCTCAAATTGTGTTTCTGGATCAGCAATAGTATGTACACACTCAACAGATCTCATAACATTAATGAGGTTTGTCCTGAAAACAGACGAAAGTTCAGATTCTCGTCAACTTCAACTATCTCGCTCCTGCTGTTAAACATCAATCATTTCTTGATTTATTCATAATGATTATCAGGTCAACGATACGTCTTGAAATATGGACTCTAATGTGTACAGCTGTTTCCAAGAAAACGCCATTAGCGTCACACAAAATCAAATGAGGTTATTCGAAGGCGGGAGATCTGAAGAGAAATGAGGGAAAGGTAAACATGTCTTGTGTTCAAGACCATCAGAATCATTCTTCCATTAGCAGGCGGGATGAATTGGCAACGAGACAGTCTGGTAGTTCTCTTACTTTTGAGACTGTAGACCCAACATGCTCTAAAGGTTTGAAATGAAGACTTGGCAGCGCAGAGGCAGAAATTTTGCTACCTCCAATGGGGATTTGTCTGTATCGAAGTCATAATCTCTGAATATGGACCCACATATATCTGAAACAGATCAGGAGGAATGTCTTTTCTCGGACAGCAAAAAAAATCGGTGGAATTATTTACCACAGATGTCAGGCCATAATACGTAATCTATGCTGCAATATAGCATTTTTATGAGGAAGACAATCAAGACTTCTGAAAAATAGGCAGAAATGTGGAGTTCAAAATTATCAGATCAGTGTGATGTCTTCGAAATTTGGAATCATCTCGTTGGATCGAATGGCCTATTTCTTCGGTTTTGAAGGTCTTATGACTGTGGCCAGAAGACAATGTAGGTTCATATTTCTGCCCTTCATGCAATTAGTTGTTAAGATCTGGCATACACGAGGAAATTACTGTTAGAAGGGCAAGTTAAGCAGTGTTTAATCAAAGTAAACAGATGAACATGTACGTGTACATGATGTAGAAACTACCAGTTCTGTGAAAGTAGATGTGGGCAGGATATTCTTGAGCAGTACCAGCATAAGCCAGCAGAGAAATGAAGGGTAAAATGCCCCCCTTTTTCACTTAAAAGTGTTCTGAATCGCTGATCTGACGTCAATGATGGGTTTATTCGTGCTTTGAGAATCAGCAGAAATACTTCATTTCCTCTCCTGGGTTTTTGTACAGGTATGGATTTGATCTGTTTCACTGTGCCCCGGCACAATAATATATCGCGCTGTCTGATATTCTCAATGTCTTGATAGTCAAAGAGAAGGTGTTATTTGATAAATCTTTGGCAGCAGTAACTCGTCCTGTCACCTCTGGATTATAATTCTTGCTGTTTTCACTGTAGTAATAAACAAGCCATTGCAGACCATTCCCAGGGCGTTCAACGTACCAGAACATACTGTAGCTACTCAGATCGAACCCGCTGGTTGCACAGGTCAGTCTCAAAGATTGCCCAGGGATCCCTGACCCTGACTCTGACTGAGTCAACATCACCTCCGACTCGGCACCTAGTGAAGGAAAATGGCATTCATTAAACCAATGTGACCCGGATTATGTGATTTTCCCCGGCGAGTGAATTAACAGAGGAAACGAAAACGGTTAAAATTTTAAAGAGAAGGGAATGGGAAGTACGTACTGGATAAGAACACAACAATCAAAACCATAGGTATGAGCGACATCGTCCTTCCTGAGTCTATGTTAAAGGAGTCTGTCCTCCAGTCACGCATCGACAACGCAATTTGGCGGATTGTTGGTTTCTTATCCTCCCTCACAGGCGTTTACGAATGAACAGAAGGGAGGGCGGGTTTGATGACACAGTATTGGTCGCCTGACATCAACATCTGATGTAAATAATACAAGTTTCTTCCCGTCAGTAGGGGGCTCTGCAACAGCATCGTCTCAGTGTCAATGCTGTGTGAAGAATTGAGCACATTATTTGTCAAAAACAGAAAGGGATTCTGTCTCAACCCACACGTGGGGCCAGTTTGGGGACTACAGATTGCCTCAGTATGAGGACAAATCAGCATATGTCTATGGGGATTACAGAGGTGTCCAACATTGAGATGACAGAGTGTGTCAACATAGGAATCACGAAGATGATCAGTTAGGGGTTTACAGCGTCACTCTTTATTTGAATTACAGAGCTGGAGGTGTGGGAACTTTAGATGTGGCAGTGTGAGGGTGACAGATTATCAGAGTGGGGAGAGGTATTCAGTGTCTGATTTGCACAGTCATTATCGTGAGAATGACAGATTTAGTCAATGTGGGGATTTTAGGAGTCAGTGTGGAGATTTAATTTGATATGTTTCGATTTATTGTCATATGTACCTATGTACAGTCAACAACGTTGTCGGTGAACAGTACAGGCAGACATTGTAAGCAAGGACATACAGAGCATATGGTGAAAAAAAGACTTGGACAGAGTAAGGCATTCAGGTAACAAGGCGTATAGCATACGCTCGTCAAGATCACCGTGAACAAGGATCAGCATTATTTGAATGTAGAAAGTCCGTTTACCTGTCTAATAGCGGCAGGGAAGAAGCTGTTCTTGAACCTGCTGGTGGCTGTGTTCAATCTTCTGTATCTTCAGTCTGACGGTTGAGGTTGCAGGAGACCATTACCGGGGTGGATGCAACTTTGATACTGTTGGCAGCCTTTCTGCGGCTACGAGATGTATACATGAATTCCATGGATAGGACGTTGGCTTCCATGCTGGTCTAGGTTGTGCACACGACCTTGTGATTGTAACGGGCGTCAGCAGAACAGTTACTGGGTCAGACTGTTATGCAAACCAGACGGTATGGCTTGCATGGTGCATCTGTAAAAGTTGGCGAGAGCCCTTATGGAGACGCCAGATTTCCTGAGCTGCCTGAGGAAGAAGAGGCTTTGTTGTGTTTTGCCAATTGTCGCATCTACATGAGAAGTCCAGGATAGATTTCCGTTTATTGTCACTACTCGGAAATTGACACTCTCAAGTCTCTCAACTTCCTTTCCATTAATGTAGATAGGGGCGTGTTCTCCTTCTTTCCTCCTGAAATCAATGGTCATTTCTTTAGTTTTGTGGATATTGAGACAAAGGCTGTTATCATTTCACCACGTCACCAAGCCCTCTTTCCCCTTTGTGAAGTCTGATACACAGTTGTTTGACATCAGTCCTACCCGTGGTGACGTCAGCAAATCTGTCGATGGTATTTGTTCAGGATTTGGCAACACATTCGTAGGTGCACAGGGATTACAGCAGGAGGCTGAAAATGCATTCATCGGGGGATAGGGGCTCCAATGTTAAGTATCACCTTAGAGGTGGTGCAGTTGTCTATCTTCTACCTAATTGTGTTCTATGGACCGGCTAAGGATCCACTTGCAGTGTGTGGAGCTGAGACCTGAGACTCTGAGTTTTTAGATCGGTCTAGAGGGGATAATGGTGTTGAAGGCGGAGTGTAATCAAGAAGCAATATTTTGGATTAGTGGTGCTGGAAGAGCACAGCAGTTCAGGCAGCATCCGGGCTGCTCCTCGGATGCTGCCTGAACTGCTGTGCTCTTCCAGTACCACTAATCCAAAATCTGGTTTCCAGCATCTGCAGTCATTGTTTTTACCATCAAGAAGCAGTAGTCTGATGTTGGTGCCCTTGATGTCCAGGAATCTCAGGGATAGGCATAGGGCTGTGAAAATGGTGTTCGCTGTGGACCTGTTACATTGGTAGGTAAATTACGAGGAATAAAGGCAGGCTTGGAGACTGGAGTTGATTGAGGCCATGACCAGCCTCGCGAAGCACTTCATGAATGTGGAGGTTTGAGAGAGAAATGGTGGCAGTCATGAAGGCACATTGCATGCGCTTTCATAGGTACTGGGTTGATGGTCGTCTTCGTGAAGCAGCTGGGACTTTGGCTTATCGGAGCGAGCGTTTAAGATGGAAGTGAATACCCCTGCGTGCAAGTCCGCGCAGGGGCTAAGTGCATGGCTTGGGAATCAGTCTGTTTGCTTTCTTTGTGTTGAGTCCCTGAATGACTGTTCTCATGTCTGCACCATTGACAGAGGGAGCAGGTGCATCTTTGGCTATCGGAGCAGTTGCAGTGTGTGGAGCTGACACCTGAGACTCGGAATTTTGAGATCAGTCTGGAGGGGATAATAGCATTGAAGGCGGAGCTGTAATCAAGAAGCAGTAGTCTGATATGTGGTCGCTTTTATGTATTTGTCTGTCAAAACTGCTTCAGCCTATCTATGTCTTTATTTATAACAGACTTGTTCCTAGTTCCACACAGTGAGGATGCACAATGTTTTGTACAATAACAGGGGCTCCTCTCTCACACACAGGCCGTAATAAATCAATTTATGTTGAGGTTGTTGCATTAAATGCAGCACAGTGATCTTCGTTCTGATACAGATTTATTTCCTGGAATCCTCATCCAACAGTTGTGAGGCTGTGAAACTGACAGCTTTGTAGGTTTTGGCCAGAGATGATAGCAAACACTTTCTGTGAAATGCAGTACTGTCACTGAAGCCGTCCGTTCACCAGATCACAATAGACTGGGAACCCATGGACACAGGCTGCCATCCGGTACCAGGACAGACAGGTATTCTCCCTCGCTCCATCGGATGCGGTGAGTATGACACTCTCTCCACTCATAATGCCACCTCAACCTTCAGCTGGCGAGCGAGAGAATCAGGCAGAATTCTCGAAGGGCCCAAATAATAATGTATGGTGAAAGGATATGGTTAATTCACAGGAGGTTTTGCAATTAGAACTCACACCCTCTAGACAACGCAGAGAAGAGACAAAGAAGAAAAAGGAGAGATGATTTAACAATTAACAAGTGATTTTATAAAATCCTTCAGATGACTGTTCTAAACGTGCAAACATACTCATGAGATAGAAGGATTGGCATTCGACCCTTTAGATCCTCTTCCACCGTTCAGTAAGTTCACAACGGGTCTGAATTTAACCTCAACGCTTCCTGGACATCTCTGATGATGCTTTCATTCCCTTTATGATCAATATGTTTTCTAACGCTGCCTTTAACTCTGCATTTTGCATCCAATGCATTTTGAAAAATTTAACCCCAAAGTGTCAAGAACTAATGTGTCTGGCCGGTTTTGATACCAGGATAACATATAGCTGTTCGATGTATAACCATAGGTACAACTACAGTCACGGTTCCTCCTTTGCCCCGAAGATCTGAGAACAGTGATAGAATCCCTCCGTGCCAGACCTGAAATGAAGAACAAGTATCAATTACAAAATGGTTGACTGGCATCGGTTATACTTGTAATCTTTCAAAGGAACCTGGCATGTTATTCCTCCACATTTATCTGTTAGAATTGATCCCAACAAAACGCAGATACTGATTAGCCACATTATCGCTGCCCTTTGTGTGACAGGGCAGTCAGATAATTAAAGGCATCTGCTCTAAATCCCGGTCCTGCACATGATGCTATCTCTAGCTCGTTGTAAATCCCGGCCCTCTGCATGATGTTCCACCCCCCGCAGTTGGTGGTGGAGGAAGACTGACTTTCAGGAAATTGTCACATTCTGAGCTGGTCAATCTTCATAAAATGGAGAAAAGATAATTCTGTCACATTGGCCTCCATTCAACAGAATCCCAGTACCCTTACTCAAAGGGCTTTGTTCGATTCTGTTTCACTTCCCAATTGATGTCCCTTATTGCTATTAATCCAGTTAATGGCTGCCCCGACAGTATCACACAAATCGCCACTTTTCTACCATACAGGTAATAGTTGTAGCGCCACAAACTTCCTGTTATCAAAACCCTTCTCTCAGATCACCGCGCTGACATCCATGAAATCAATCTGAGGTTTATACAGCAGCATCCCTGATATCACAGCCACCTGATTCAGATTCCCTTTGTTTTCCAGATTTCTTTTGCTTTTTTTTTTGACGTAGGACTCGGGATTGTAGCTCTCCACCGTTTGGATCCTCTGGGTATTCTTCATTGAGCGCTCAATGTCACTTTAATTCCATCCCCTCTGGGCATTTTTTTTATGTCTGTCTCAATGGACACAGAGGCCTCACAGAACGAGGCGAAACGTATATTTGAAAAAGGTCATAATTGTTGTCATCGGTCGTATCACCGTCAGTATCTGTCTGTGTTCATCCATGAATTCACTTTATTTGTGTGTGCGTGTGTGTGTGTATGTACACGTACGTGCCACGCGTGCAATTGTGAACTTTGCAGTTCCAATCTGAATACGTTTTGGTGTGTGCTTGCTGTGTTTCTTTCTGTATGTGTTTTTGTGCATTTCTGCATTCCCGTGGATGTGCTTTAGTCAACGTGTCTGTGGGTAAATAGGAATATTTAGATATACATATCTGCTTTCATGTAAATGCGTCTGTGTTTCAGTATGTGTAGAGTTCTCCTGTTTGTGTTTTATTTGCCTCTAACAGTGTCCGACAGAAACTTGTTCAAAACCTCATAAATGATCAGTCTATTTCCTGATTTTCCTCCATGTGTTGAACGTGATAAAATGCCACATCTGCCGGTACATCTCTGTTCCCGGATCACAGAAAGGTCATACTCCTCGGGGATGCACCCAAAGGCTGGATGCTAAAATGTGCAACTACTCTTCATCGATCACGTCTAATGTTACGCTATTTCAGGGCTGGGTGCCTGTAGAAAAATGATGGTGAAGAAACACGCTTTGTGTTTATCAGAATGAGAACATTTCTTCATTGTATAACCGTGCAGAGTGGAGGGCTCTTGTGACGCCATGGATAATGTCCCGACTTCTGAGTTAGGAGGACTGCGTTCAAGTCGCAACTGCTCCAGATATGTGCATTGAAAACTTGGCAGCTTAGGTGGAAAAGTTATTTCATCAGTTGGAGAGTCTAGGGAACCGGGGACGTATTTTGATAATAAGGAGTCATATATGCAAGACAGACACGAGGAGAAATTTCTTCTCTCAGATGGAAATTCTAAATAATCCTTTACCATTGAGACTAGGTTGCCGACTATGTTCACGGCTGAATAGAAACATGTATCAGCAGTAAGGGAATCATGGCTTCTACGGAAAAAGCAAGAAAGTTAAATTGATGGTCTCAATATTATCCATAATGTCATTGAGTGTTGGTAATGGAATCAATGCCGCATTTCTGCTTCCGTGTCGCAGGGTCTCAAGATCTTGAGATTTCAGTCAAATAAGTGAGTCGACTTGTGGTTAGGAATCTTTATGCATGAGCTGTTGAAAGCTGGGATACACGAGTAAGATCTTGCAAGAAAGGGAGAAAAGTAATGCTTTTAGAATGTAACCAGATTAATGTACAGATAAGTGGGAGTTCAAAACTGCCAGTTATGTAGAAATGCTGGCGTGGAATGAATCGTTGAGCAGTAACTTGAAAGTGCAGAGAGAGATATGAAGTGCCCAATTATCACATTTTGTTCCTTGCGATGA
Organism: Chiloscyllium plagiosum; assembly: GCF_004010195.1. Classification (NCBI taxonomy): domain Eukaryota; kingdom Metazoa; phylum Chordata; class Chondrichthyes; order Orectolobiformes; family Hemiscylliidae; genus Chiloscyllium; species Chiloscyllium plagiosum. Next base: position 14,357,719 of record NC_057753.1, read on the forward strand.
TCTGATTCTGTGAGCTGCTAGCAATGATAGCTGCGTTGTTGCTTTAAGTGATAATTGGGGGAAATGCTGCATTTCCACTTGTGGGTTTTGTACAGGAGTGAAACTGACCTGTTTCAGTTTGTTGTTGTGCAAAATAACATGCCACACCATTTGAAATATTCATTGGCCTGTAAAGGAATCACACTGTTTCTAAAGTCTTTGGTAGCAACAATTCACTTTTCAATATCTGGCCTATTCTTCGTACAATAGAACAAACTGTGGCAGTAACTGCCAAGATTGAAGTTGCTGATGTTACAGGTCTGTCACGGAGACTGCCAGAGTACCTCCATTACTGCCTCTCATTGAGATTTCAATACTCCTTCAAAAGGCCATCAACTCCCATAGCTACATGGACTACACCTCCTTCCATCCTGTCTCCCGTAAAAACGCTATCCCTCATTCCCAATTCGTCTGCCTCCACTGCATCTGGCCCAAGAAGACCAGCTCCTCCACGGAACACACCAAATGACCTCCTTCTTCAAAAACTGCAATTTCCCCTCACACATGGTGGATGATGCTTTCCAGCACATCTCATCCACTTCCCGCAACTCCGCCCTCAAACCCCAACCCTCCAACCGCAGAAGGACAGAACCCCCAGAACTCATCTTCCATCCCACCAATTTCCGAATATATTGCATCATCCTCCGCCAGTTCTACCGCCTACAAACAGACACCACCACGGGAGACATGTTTCCCTCCCCACCCCTATCTGTGTTCCACAAAGACCATTCCCTCCACGACGTCCTTGTCAGGTCCATGCCCCCAACCTACGCGCCCTTCCCTTCCGGCACCTTTCCCTGCCAACGCAAGAATTACAAACTTTTGTGAACACACCCCACCTCACCTCAGGCCAAGGCCCCAGAGAAGCATTCCACACCCATCACAAATTTATCTGTATCCGTTCCTCCCAATGTGGTCTCCTCCACATTGGGGAGAGACGACGCCTACTTGCAGAGTAGTTCAGAGAACATCGCTGGGACACCCGCACCAACTAACCAACCCCACTGCCCCGTGGCCGAACACTTCAACTGCCCCTTCCACAGCGCCAAAGACATGCAGGTCCAGGGACTCCACCATCACTACACCCTAACCACCCGACGGCAGGAGAAAGAACGCCTCATCCTCAGCCCTGGGACCCTCCAACGACACAGCATCAATGAGGACTTCACTGGTTTCTTCATTTGCCCTTCCCCAACTATATCCCAGTTCCAAACTTCCAACTCAGCACTGCCTTCAGCACGGACGAGTTAGACCAAAGGGTTTGTTTCTGTGCTGTCTATCTGTACGATTCTATGATTCAATGATGTGACCAAGATGGAGCGACACACCACTGCCCATCAGTAACCCCTAATAATCTCACGTGTAACTCATTTGTGTAGATTCTATTGACGATAATGAGTGTAATCCATTGTAATCTTGCCACTACCTTCATGTTCAATTGACAGGAGTATAGCACCGAAATAAGCAACCGGTCTCCTAGAGGAAGATGTAGACGACATTATGTATGCAAAGAGCTACATGGAGTTTTATAAATGCGAGATACTTGGCATTGATAGAGGAGAAACAGCAGGAGGTCAAGGTTGATATGAAGCAAGTTTTTTTTTTTAAATTGACCCATGTTGTTGGATGTGGGCATCGCTGGCTCAGCAGTATTTATTGCCCATCCATAGATGCCCTGGAGAAGCTGGTGATGAACTGCCTTCTTAAACTGCTGCAGTCCACCACTGTGGATTGACCCACACTGCAGTAGGGAGGGAATTCCATGATTTTGACCAGAGGCAGTGAAGGAAAGGCGATACATTTCCAAGTCAGGATAGTGAGTGACTTGGAGTGGAACTTGAAGCTGGCGGTGACCCCACCTATCTGCTGCCTTTGTCTTTCTAGATGGAAGCGGTCATGAGTTTGGAAGATGCTGTCTGAGAATCCTTTTTTAATCATGCAGTCCATCTTGCAGATAGTGCACACTACTGCTACTGAGCGACTGAGTGGTGGAGGGAATGGATGTTTGTGGATGCACTGCCTATCAAACAGGCTGCTTTGCCCTGGGTGGTGTCAAGCTTCTTGAATATAGTTGGCGCTGCACCCGTCCAGGAAAGTAAAGAGTGTTCCATCACACTCTTGACTTGTGCTTTGTCTATGCTGGACGGCATTAGGGGTGTCAGGAAGTGACTTACTCACCGGAATATTCGTAGCCTCTGACCTGATTTTGCAGCCACTGGCTTCATGTGGCGAGTACAGTTGAGCTTCTGGTCAATGGGAATACTCAGGCTGTTTGTATTGGGCGAGTAAGTGATCACAACACTATTAAATATATGGGGTAGTGGTTGGATTGTCTCTTACTGGTGATGGTCATAGCCTGTGGTCTGTGGCGCGAATGTTACTTGCTATATATCTAACAAAGATTGCATATGAGCCTGACCTTGGTGCGTTTGGACACGGACTGCTTCAGCATCTGAGGAGTCACAAGTGGTGCTAAAATGTCTGAATTCGTCCCCAGTTCTGACCTTATGATGGAGGGATGGTCATTGATGAAACAGCTGAGGATGGTTGGTCCGGGGACTCAACCCTGAGGAACTCCTACCAATATGCCCTTGAGACGAGATGACTAAGCTCCAACAACCACAACCATCCTCCTATGCATCAGATATGAATCTAATCACCAGAGAGTTTGCCCATTGATACCTGGGCAGCACGGTGGCTCAGTGGCTAGCATTGCTGCCTCAAAGCCCCAGGGGCACGAATTCGATTCTAGGCTCGGGCGAGCCTCTGTGTGGAGTTTTTACATTCTCCCCGTGTCTATGTTGGCTAAATTGCCCATAGTGTTCAGGCATGTGCAGGTGAGGTGCACTGGCAAGGCCGAATGAGTTTGGGTGGGATACTCGTCGGAGTGACAATGTGGACTTATTGGACTGAAGGGTCTGTTTCCATACTGTAGGGATTCTATGGCCCAATGCCTCCAACTTTGATAGGCCCCTTGATGCCACACTCGGTCGAATGAAATCCTGACGTCAAGGGCTGTCACTCTCACTTCATCTCTGCAATTCAATTTTTTTTTCTCCATGTTTGACGCAAGGCTGTGATGAGAACAGGAGTTGAGTGTCGCTGGACGAACCAAATCTGGGCTTCAGTGAGCAAGTCATTGCTGAGCAGGTGCTGCTTGATAGGACTGGGGATGATAACTTCCATCACTTTACTGAGGATCGAAAGTTGACTGATGAGGCGGTAATCGGCCAGTTCTTGATTTGTCTTTTTTTTTATGTACAGGGCATATTTTGGCAATGTTCCACATTGTCGAATAAAGGCCAGTGTTGTAACTGTACTGGGGCAGCTTGCCTGGGGGAGTGACACCTTCTGGAGTACAAGTCTTCAGTCCTATTCTTAGCATATTCTAAGGGCCAATATCCATTGCAGCATCCAGTGACTCCAGCTGTTTCTTGATTTCACGTGGAGTGAATCGAATTGGCTGAAGACTAGCATCTGTAATGCTGGGAGCCACTGGAATACAAGATGTATCATTAACTTGGCAATTCTGGCTGAAGACTGATGCGAAGGCTTTAGCCTTACTTTTTGCACTGATGTGCTGAGTTCCTCCATCATTGAGGACGGGGATTTTGCAGAACCACCTCGTACAGTGTCTTATTTAATTGTCCAGCACCTTTCACGAATGGTTCTCACAGCAAGCCAGAGATTAGATCTGATGCATTGCTTGTAGGATCACTTAGCTCTGTCTGTCACTTTCTTCTTACGTTGCTTGGTACGCTGTGTGGTAGCTTCAGAGGTTTGGCACATCTGCTTCATGTATGCCTGTTGTCGCTCCTGACATGTCCTCCTACACTCTCCATTGAACCAGAATTGATCCCTTGGTTTGATGGGATTGCTTTAAGTGACGGATTTGCTGGCCCATCAGGTTACAGATTGCGCTGGAGGAAAGTTCTGCTATGGCCCATAGCGCCTCATGGATGCCCTTCCTTGAGTTGGTAGTTCTGTTCAAAGTCTGTTCAAATTAGCATTGGGATAGTGCTACACAAAACGATGGAGGCTATTCTCAATGTGAAGGCGGCACTTCATCTCGACAAAGACTGTGAATTGGTTGCTCTTACCGATACTGTCATGGACAGATGCATTCGCAGTTGGAGACTGGCAAGGATAATGCATGATTTTCCTTCTTGTTTATTCTATCACCGCCTGCTGCAGACTCATTCAAGCATCTATGACCTTTAGGACTCGACCAGCCTGTTCATTAGTGCTGCTGCCAAGTCACTTTGTGGACATTGAAATTTCCCACGGGTATATTTTGGGTCTTTACCATCCCCAGTGCTACCTCTCAGTGTTGCTCAATATAGTAGAGCACCAATTCATCCACCGAGGGAAGAAGATACATTATAATCACCAGGACTGAGATTAGCCTGAATCCTTGAGACTTCATGGGGACTGGAGTCAATGTCGAGGAATCTTAACAGAACCCCTTGCTGACTGTACACCACTTTGCCGCCACCGCTGCTGGGTCTGTCCAGCCGGTGAGACAGGACATATCCAAGGATGTGATGGTGGTTTCTGGATCATTATATATAAGCTATTTCCATATCAAGCTCGTCTGTGAGACAGCTCTCTAAATTTTGACAGTAGCCCCGAGACATTAGTGAGGAGGAATTTGCAGTGCCGACAGGACTGGTGGTGCTGTTGTCTTTTTCGGTGCCTACGTTGATGCCAGCTGATCCGTCCAGTTTCATTTCAATGTGATTTGTGGCGAATGACAAAACTTGTCAGCTTGCTAGGCCATTTCAGAGCGCAACTGAGAGTCAATTACATTGTTATGGGTCTGGAACCCAGACCAGGTGAGGATGGCATTTTTTCTTCCCTGAAGAATCTTAGTGAACCAGATAAGTTTGCCCAACAAACTACAATTGTTTCAGTGTCAGCAATTGATTCTTTATTCCAGATTTTAAAAAAAAATAAATTCAAATTCCACCGTTTGCCGTGGCTGGGATCGAATCTGCATCTCCAGAACTTTATCGGGGTCATTGGATTAGCAATTTAGCTCTAATGCCACTGGAAGTAACACTGATAAATTTGTTGTTTTTTGAATATGCACACAAAAACACAAACTATCACAGAAAAACGCGCATACAGAGACAAATAAGCACATAACACAATATACATATGCACAATCAGAAATGCACAAACCATACACGCACGTGCGCACAATGGCACACACATGCATGCACGCACAAAGACCTGGTGCCACATTACGTTCACAGTAGATATACAGTTTGATGATCATACGAATGATGGAATGGTCACCATTTACTCAATACATTCAAATCAACACGTTCAGAAGTACCCATTCTTAAGCCCCACCTTCAATAAACTGCGGGTTCTCTTAGAGCTCCTACCTCAAAGCTTTGTGTCAGCAGTGAGTTTGTGAAACTCGGAGAAGGTGAGACCTCTCCCAGCTCACTATCCAGAACATGTGGGAGAGCGAATTGTTGAGTGTGGGGATTTTAATGCGAGTGTTCAGTTATGATTCTGTTCTGTATCTGCATGAGTGACCAGAGTCTGCAGTTTATTGTCTCATCAGTTTCAGGAAGCTCTCGGGTGACAGGGTGACCTGTGGTTAACTTGGTTTCCTCTACATCTGAGCTCGAAACGACATCTTGGAACAGCCCATGATTCACACAAACTGCAACTGGGTGTTCAACAATAGTTCACCGAAGTTTCTGTACAAGGATGAGACAGTTTCGCATCACTGTGTAGTCCCATAAAGTGCAGTAATACACATCAGTGTCAATCAGCTGTAGCCCGGTTATAGTCAAACTGGTGAATTTCTTTAAGGTCTGAAGTTCTGCTGAGAAGCGATGCTGTGCAAAATCCGCAGAATGCTGATAACCGTCATTATCATTCCTCAGTATGTACTCGAGTTGATTATCTGGGTGCTGTCGGTACCACAATAATGAATAGCTGCTCAATGTCGTATCATAGGTACAGGTTAGAGTCACTGCCTCTCCTTCTACCAAAACATATGAGGATAAAGATTGAGTGACAGAATCTTCATGACTGAGACCTGAAAGATAAAACAGGTATAAATTATAAAATGCCTGTCTGTCATCAATTGGACAAAGGAATTGGAAGTGGCGCTGCTTCACATTTACCTGCTAGAATTGCGCCCCACACAAACAAAACACTGAGTAGATGCATTTTCGTTATCTTCTGTAAAGCAGAGTTGCTGGGTATTTGAGTACATCCATTCTGAAACCCCGCCCTCAGTGCTGTCGGGTCACTGGATGTTTCCAAATCATTAAATGAATGAATGTTTTGTTGTCACATATATCTAGACTAACATAATGAAAAGTGTCTGTGACAGTCGTGATTCTTGGAGGGCCGGTGCAGGAGTGCAGACACCATGCATGTTGGCAGACCACAAGCCCTGTTATACACACTCTCCTGAAAACAGAGCACTGATAATTCTGATAGATTGGCTTCCAATCCTGACAAGCAATATCTGATATTACTAGCACCCTTACTCTCAAGAATATCTTGCTTTTCTGCCAGGCCTAACTGGTGTCTCAAGGCTAATAATACAGTCTTATATGTGTAAGAGATGTGTTTGGTTTTTGGGATAGATTCAAACTCAAATGTGTTTGTTTAGTTCATGTAGCACTGTACCGAATCGAAGTGCATGTCTGGAATTGTATGCATTCAAAGAGATATTTTTTTCTGAATAAAGTACATTTTTGAAAGAAAAGGAAAGCCCTGCTGAATTTTTTGCCCCACGTCCCCCACTGACGCCAGTTCTTCTTACGAAACGTCCCCTAGTTTTTTAAGTGCGATACTGTGGTGATTTCCAAAAGGTACATAATCATTGTAGCACCACAAACAACCACCTCTCAGACTAAAACCCATCACACCAACCCTGTGCGGCACTAAACAGACACTCTACCATCTCCAGCTGTATCTCTGATAAAGAAGGTCGCAGTTGTTTTTCGGAGATAGTTGTCTGGAGGAATGATAACGTCTCACAATCTATTCCCCTATTCTCCTCTGCGTTGAACTCAATATAATGTTATTCTCTGCTGGCAAGTCTCCACTGCTGCAGAAGAGTTTGTCAAACGCATCGGGAATTCAATTCGAAGCAACATTCAAATCGAGAGTCACAACAACTCACACAAAGAGATATGTGTTCATCCCTTGCTACTCTAGGGAAGTCATGCTTGAAGAATCTTCTGGAATTGTTTGATGATGTGACCCGCTGAGTGAACAAGGATGAATCAGTAAATATTGTCTATCCAGAGATTCAAAGGGGTTTTGACAATCTTCCACACAAGAGAATACTAATGAAGATTAAAGCTCGTGGTTTCAAAGATAATGTATTGGCATGTGGAAAGAAGTGGTTGGAATAAACGGGCCCTTTTCAGTCGGCAGGCAGTGACCAGCGGGGTGCTGCAGGTTTCAGTGCTGGAACCTCTGCTGTTCACGAAATACATAAATGATTTTGACTAAGGAATTGAATGGGGTGAAAGTGACGACTGCAGATGCTGAAGATCAGAGTCAAAAAGTGTGGTGCTGGAAAAGCACAGCTTGTCAGGCAGCACCTGAGAAGCAGGAGATTCGACGTTTTGAGCATCATGTTCCTGATGCAGAGTTTATGCTAGAAATGTCGATTCTGCTGCTCCTCATGTGCTGCCTTGATCGGCTGTGCTTTTCCAGCACCACACTTCTTGAAGCAAATCACCAGATTTGCAAATGACATTAGACTGGGTGGCAGTGCGGGTTGGGATGAGGATGCCAAGAGATTGCAGGGTGACTTAGATAGGCTGACTGAGTGATAAAAAAAACATATGGCAAATGTAATTTAATGTGGATAAATGTGAGTTATCCACTTTGGTCATAATACCAAGGAAGGCAGCATATTATCTGAATAATGGCAGTTTAAGAAAAGGTGTGGTGCGAACAGACTTGGGTGCCATGATGGAACAGTCGTTGAAGGTTGGTGTGCAGATGCAGTCAGCAGTGAGGAAAGCTAATGCCATTCCCTCCTTCACAGTGATAGGATTTGTGTAGTGGAGTATTTATGACTTGCAGCAGTTATATAGGGTCTTCATGAGGCCACACCTTGAGTATTGTGTGCAGTTATGTGCTTCTCGTCTGAGGAAGGGCATTCTTGCTATTATTGGAGCACAACAAATGTTCACAAGACTGACTCCTGGAATGGAAGATCTGACATATGAGGGAAGATAACATTGAATGGGCTTGTATTCGCTGGAATTTGGGAAAATGAGGGGGGATCTCATTGAACCATATACCGTCCTGATGAGACTGGGCGGATTAGATGTGGCAAAAACAATGTTCCTGATGTTGGGAAGCTTATAACTAGGGTGTTGCAGTCTAAACATAAGGGATAAGCCATTCAGGGCAGCGATAAGAGAGGATTTCTTCACTCAGAGTTGTGAATCATTGAAATTCTCTCCTACAGGAAACCGGTTCATTTTATATATATTCAAGATGGAGCTAGACGTGGCCCTTGTGGCAAAATGGATGAAGGGCACGTGGAAAGGACGGGAATAGGATACTGAATTTGCATTATCAGCCATGATCGTATTAAAGGTGGTGCAAGCTCGAAGGGCCGAACGGCCTACGCCTGCACCTAATTACAATGTTTCTGCTTCTGCACGCAAAGCATGTTTGAGCAAACATATTTCCCGCAGTCTGGAATAACAAAACATATGTTTGTAATACCTTAATGAGGTTCAAATGTGAATAGTTCCATACGTTAGAGTTCAGGAGTGAAAATGAGTGTCTAATCAGTAAATTGACAGAGCAAATCAATACATTAAGCAACTTTTCCAGTATTTGGAAGACAACTGAAGTACAACTGGTCAGTGAAGAGAATCTAACTTTGAGTCTGCTTTTGCAACCAGCCTCTTTTATTTCTGAGATTTGCCCATTATGTGCAAACCATCCCTGATCCAGAAATTCACGATGAACAAACAGCCTCGCTACTAACTGTGGACTTTTATTCTGGGACACCAACATAGGACATATGGAAGGGTTTGGTCAGAATGACAAGTCGGTAAAGAAAGAGAAACCACGGACAAAAGAAACATCTAAATATCACCAGTGAATTGGTGAATGTCTTCTGAACATGCGAACAGACAGTATCAAAAAATGCACACTGCTGCTGTGGGTTAGTTAATGCTGCTGTCAATTTGAAAGATGCTGCTATGACTCTCTCTCTGTCTGAGTCCCTGAATCGTTTGTTATTCTTCGTGTGCACTAACGTACACCCGCCAACAGAGGGTGCAATTGCATCGTGTTGAACTGAAGGGAGAGAGGCTGTGGAGGTGCCGGTGTCGGACTGGGGTGGATTAAGTTAAAAATTGCACAATATCTGTTCATAGTCCAATAGGTTTACTTGGAAGTGCAAGTTTTCGGAGAGCCGCTCCTTCTTCAGGTAGCTAGTGCGGGAGGATCATAGGACACATATCATCCTGCCCCACTAGTTACCTAATGAAGGAGCAACTCTCCAAAAGCTTGGACTTCCAAAGAAATCTGTTGAACTCTAAAGGGGTGTTTTGTGATTTTTAACTCTGAACACAGAGAGGTAGAGAAAGAAAATGCAAGATTATTTTGCTTTTATAAACTCATTCTTTATCATCCAGTCAGCTTATCTCAGAAAGTGATGGCCAGTTGCTGTTGAGCTGACAATAGAAGCGTGAAACGCCTCTGCAGATGAACGTTTCTCATCTTTGTAACGTACGTCACAAAAGACAATGACAAAAACTGAAAAATACACAACAGAACACATTAAAATACACGCGAAAAGATATTAAACCAAATATGCACGACCAGACGTGCATACATGCGCACGGACACATATACATGACACTAACACCAGAATGTGCAGATGGAAACGTTCGGAGGTCCATGTCGTGCCTTTGGTCAGTGTTGAGTGGAGGTATAAAAACAGCTCTGGCCTGTTGTGCCCCATAAAGAGGAGAGCAGTTTTTTTTAATCACCGTGTTGCACTGCTGTCAATAAGGAATGAAGGCGCAGATAAGATGAACGTTGATTATTCTAAAGTTGAATAAAATTATCCCAGGTGAGTTACACTAAATTGTCACCCTTGACTATCATGCGATCTTTTTGCAATTCCACTTTGTGTTATTACTTGATTTTGAAAATAGACCATTTATTATTGAGTGTTGGTAAATAAGCATAAAAAGCAACTCCTTCCAAACCAATGACCACTATCATGTAGAAGGACAAGGGCAGCCGATAAGCAAGAGCACCACCAACTTAAGTTCATCTCGAAGTCAGTCCCCATCCGAACATGCAAATATATCACAGCTCCTTCAGCGTCACTGGGTCCAGCTTTGTCCACCCCTTTCTAAATGTTCCTTGTGTCTACCTCCACACGAAGCACTGCAGGCATTTCGAAAGGGAGCTCACGACGACCCTCTCCAGGGATATTAAGGATAGGCACAAAATATTGTGTCCGCAAGTGGCGCCAAATCTCCTCGAGGAACAAATCACGGAATACCTAATAGCATCATGGCTGGCACGGTGGCTCAGTGGTTAGCACTGCTGCCTCACAGCGCCAGGGACCCGCATTAATCTCCAGCCTTGGGCGATTGTCTATGTGGAGTTTGCACGTTCTCACTGTGCCTTGCGTGGGTTTCCTCCAGTCAGGTGAACTGGCCATGCTAAGTTGTCCATAGCATTCAGGGATGTGTAGGTTAGATGCATTAGACAGGACCAAATGTTAAGTAATAGGTTAGGGGAATAGGCTTGCGTGGCATAATTTTCCGATGGTCAGTGTAGACTTGTTGCAAACAAGGGCCTATTTCAACACTGCAGGGATTCTATTCTATAATTGATCAATCAAAATCAGATATTTCTTCAAAGTAAATGTTTTGAACCTGACATATGGTGGGTTAATGTGAACGGTGCAGACGTCATTTTTGCTCTGCAAGATACTGAGACGTTTTTTAATCATTTGAAAAGAAATAGTGCGTCTATGTGAAGAGGTACAAAATGTGCCCAATGGAATGAATAGCCAGTTTCCCCACTGGGACATACAGTGTCTTTCCAGGGTACTGGAAGCATGTACCCTTATCTCCTCTCATCATCTGTCCCATGGAGTTTGTTTCCACCTTACAGACCACCCGGTCAAAGAGTGGATAACACCGTCTCCTCCTGCATTAGAGGCTGTGAAACTTTCATAAGTGACAATGAATTGAAGCAGCAGCACTCTACTTAACTTTTTCAAGTGGCACTGGTGGCGTGGTCGACGGGAGCCACAGTTTCCGATCGCTGTCGAGGGCAGCGTGGTGAAAGCAATGTCAGGTCACCCTTCACCGGAAGCTGAACTGCTGCACTTTGACCAATTGTGCCATCGAGACAGAGAATTCTGCCCTCTCCCTCTGGATTCTGATCTTCACTGTCATACAATCCAGTGAGCAGCCATTATAGAAACTCTAGGGAGACAGGAGATATACTCACAGTCTCAGCTACTCAAGCACGACAACCTTACAAAGGAGGAGCAACAATTGAGAGAAAATTCATTATGTGGAGGGGTCATGCTCGATTAGGAAGTAATCCATGAATCTTGATGGGTGAACATCTAGCATGTACACACTTTCTAAACAATCGGTTCAGCGACGCGATCGATACCTCTGGATCAGTTAGAACATACAACATAGAAGAGTACAGGCCCTTCGGCCGTCGATGTTGTGCAAACTAGTGAAACTAATCTGAAGCCCATCTAACTTACACTATTCATTTTCATCCATATGTCTCCGAATGACGATTTAAATGCCCTTAATTTTGGCGAGAATACTACTGTTGCAGGCAATGCGTTCCACACCGCTACTACTCTCTGATTAGGGAAACTACTTTTTATATCTATCCTATATCTATCACCCCTCAATATAAAACTCTGTCCCTTTGTGCTCGCCAGCACAATCCAAGGAAAACGGCTCTCACTGTTCATCCTATCTTACTCTCTGATTTTCGTTTATATGGAATTAAGTCAGCGCTCAACCTTCTTCTCTCTAATAAAGACAGCCTCAATTCCCTCAGCATTTTAACATAAGACTTTCCCACCATACGAGGCAACATCCTGGTAAATGTCCTCTGAACCCTTTCAAAAGCTTTCACATCCTTTTTATAATGTGGTGACCAGAACTGTACGCAATACTACAGATCCAGCTGCACAGAGTTTTGTACGGTGGCAGCATGACCTCATAGATCAGAAACTCAGCTCCTCTACTAATGAAAGCTAACAAACCATGTGCTTTCTGAACAACCCAATCAAACTGGGTGGCAACCTTCAGGGATCTGTGCACATGGCATGGAGATCTCTGTGTTCATCCACACTACCAAAAATCTTACCATTAGCCCAGTAATCTTTACTCCTGTTACTCCTTCACACTTTTCTGCATTAAATTCGAATTTCCACATCTCAGCTCAGCTCAGCGGCATATCAATGTCCCTCTGCAACCTGCAACATCCTGCTGCACTATCCACTACACCACCAACTTTGGCGTTATTCACAAATTTGCTAACCCATCCCTCAATGCCCTCATCCAGGTCATTTATAAAAATGACAACAGCGGTGGCCATAAACAGATCCTTGTTGTATACGACTAGTAACTGAACTCCAGGACGAACATTTCCCATCAGCCACCACCCTCTGTCTTCTTTCAGCTAGCCAATTTCTGATCCAAATCGCTAAAGCGCCATCAATCACATGCCTCCATATTTTGTGCAAGAGCCTATTGTGGGGAACCTTATGAAACGCCTTACTGAAATCCACGTACACTCCATCACCCGTTTCACCCTCAAACACCGGTTTGTTCACCTTCCCAATGAACTCAATAAGGTTTGTGAAGCACGACCTACCTTTCACAAAACAGTGTTGACTATTCCTAATCAACTTATTTCTTTCTAGATGATTATAAATCCCACCTCTTATAACATATTCCAACACTTTACCCACAACCGAAGTAAGCCTCACTGGTCTATAATTGCCAGTGTTGTCTCTACTCCACTTCTTGAACAAGGGAACAACATCTTCTACCCTCCAGACTCCTGGCACTATTCCTGCAGACAGTGCATGCATAAAGATGAAAGCCAAAGGCCCTGCAATCTTCTCCCTGGCTTCCCAGAGAATCCCAGGATAAATCCAATCCAGACCAGGAAACTTACCTATTTTCGCACTTTCCAGACTTGCTACCATCTCCAATGTGAACTTCAATCCCATCTATTTTTGTAGCCTGTGTCTCGGCATTCTCCTTGACAATTTTGCCTACGTTCAGTGTGAATGCTGATGAAAAATATCCATTCAGCACATTCCCTATCTCCTTTGACTGCACAATCCACTTCCCTACTTACTCTAGTCATTCTTTTATTCGATATACCATAGAAAGCCTTAGTATTTTCCTTGATCCTATCTCCCAACGACTTTTCCTTTCCCCTCCTGGCTCTTCTTCCCTCTCTGTTTTAGGTGAGGTAAGAAATCAGATCTATGTGACCGAGAAGTAGAAACTACCACAGCCCAACAATAGTTTCTAAGAAACACAAGTGTAACTCACCTGAATTGACTTAATTCCAGATAATCAGCATAATCAATGTTAATCGTTGCTCTGTCTGCACAGTCCACACATAATCCTTGGGTAAAGTCTGGTTTTGACACTAATACTATGGGTGAGTTTAATCCGTTGCAACTTCCTTCCATTATGTTGTTTTTGACAGTGTGCTCAATCACTTTTTGAACATATGCCAACTTCAGAGTGCTATGTCCACGAGGAGGCCACGTAACAGGAGCAGCGTTTCCTATGTCTACGTCATGCATAATTAGATCAGTATTTCCAAGCTTATGCCAACATAGCTCCCCATATGATTGCAATAACTCTTTCACATAATTTCAATTTAACTCAATAATTTCTTTAACTTTTTGGTAACGTCCTCGTGTCCAATTCAAGTGAAGGAATGTTTAATTCAGAATTGGCATAACATGGTTCTTCACTGTGACTTCAAAAAAGCAACACATTCGCCTTTTGCTTTCCTTCCCTATAAAAGTATTCTTTTCATCATGTTCGCAGAACACATTCAGTGAGATTTCTTTCTATTCAGCATTCCGATCCTATAATTCATCTCGTTCAATTTACTTTCAGTTTGATAAGGCTCGTTGAACATTGTCAGAAATGTACATAGATCACTGAAAGTAACACTAACAGTTTATCTTCACTAGAAACCTTGAGGATTTGTTTGTTTCTTTCTGCTTCCTGATTCATCACATGCTGGATTATTTTTAAATGCTGCCTCGCCAAATCACCCGCTCTGTTGAATGTCTCCATAAAATTTGACATATGGTTGAAATATGCGGTCTCTGAAATCTGACTCATCAATTTTGCGTGAAGTTATTTCAGTAGTCCGCTCATCTCGTGCCCAAAAACTAAGGCAAATGGATTGAATTTTGTAGATTCATTTGGGTCATCTGTAATCGTGGAAAGTACAAATGGAATTCCTTTAACCAAATCTTCTGGCTTGTCTTGACATTACACGCTCAACATGTTTTTTTAAAGTTTGTTGCCACTATTCTAATGTTCCCTACGATTCTCGATATACTCAGCAGATTTGAATTGTTTTATTCCCAACCTGCCCGCAACTTATTTGAATCATTTCAACTTGCATTTCGGTTAATCTGATTATATCTTTGTAGGTAGTCCACGTCTAGTAGAAAAAAAGGAAGTTAATTAACCGTGTGAGCAGCACGGCGGCACAGTGGTTAGCACTGCTGCCTCACAGCGCCAGAGACCTGGGTTCAATTCCCGCCTCAGGCGACTGACTGTGTGGAGTTTTAGTTTTGTGGATATTGAGACAAAGGCTGTTATCATTCCACTGTAAGTAATCTAATCTAACCTTTCTACAATCCTTGTATACATGATGCAGCAGAATGCAATGGCCTCTGTAAATGTCGTGAAAACATCAGTTATGGTCAACAAATACAGAATCTCAAATCTTGTTTGAGGTAAGGGCCTTACATAATCAATTAAGACACCCGAAATGGTCTCTCAAATGCTGGAAGAGATATTAAGAATGCTGGTGTTATTGCTGCATGACGTTATCAAAATGTCTGACACGCATGACAGCTCCAAATAATTCAATTATGTCCTTATGCAGTCAAGGCCAATAATTTGTTTCGTATTTTGGCTTGAGCTTTTCTTACTCGCAAATGGTCTCCTCCTGATAATTCATGTGCTACTAACAACAGCGTTTTTCTATAACCCACGGGTATTGCAACTCGATAAACGTCTGCCTTTTTGACATCCGCCTGAATATGGGATGGTCTCCATTTCTTCTCTCAAGGCTTTGGTTTTAGGATAACAATATTTTCGGAAACGCTCAGATTCTTCTTCTCTGTATGTTTTTTTTGAAGCAGTTATTCTGGTCTTTCGTCCTTCTGTTATCATTCAGTTAATTTCTCTCGACAAATAATATTAACATTGTCCTCCATTTTCATTTTCTCAACAATTTAATCAAGCATGGTCTCTGATATTCCTATTTTAAATTCCTTCCTTATTCTCTGATTTCTCCTCCTGTTTCAAATTATGGATTCGAGACATTGTTGCCGAAAAGTCAAGAAAAACTCAGGATGAATGACTTGTAATACTTGCCTGATTTTCCACTGGCTTCTGAAACATTGTTGGCATACCCTCATCTGTGATCCAGCTCTATCATTCCCAAGGATGAATTGTACTCGTGGAACCGAGCATTTCCACCACATCACCACTTTTCACTGGATTATCCAACATCACTTTACATAATGAAACACTGTTTTTTTTTCCTCATGAATTCCTCGTATTAGCACCTTTACTGGCAATTCTCCTTCTGAATGGCATATTCCCTCCACTATCAACATCAAAGATTGGAATGTTCCCGTGTCTCTTAAAGTTTTCATTTCTTTATCGGCTGCTCCTGGTTGATACCTTGCTCTTGCAAGGTATTATTTTTCTTGGATCAACAACGCCCACATAGTCGCAGCACATTTCATTTGTTATGCCCCTTTCTCAAATGAAATAAGAAGGGTATCTGCATTGTTCAACTAATACAACGCTAGAACATAGTTAAAAAGATCTCATCAACCATGGGTAAGAATGGACTTGCTCGTCATCACCAGCCTCCTCAATAATTCAATTTTATATGTGCATTTGCGCCCTTTTAAATCGACATGGCTCTCTTAATGCCAGTTTTTAATGTTCAACCTCTCCCCCTTTCTGCTATTGATCTCCCTCTTTCTCACTTTATCCTCTCCCTTCCTCATTTTTTTTCTGCTAGAGCTTTCCTCTCATTTTCCTTTTGCTTTCCTTTTAATCGAGATTCAAACTGTTTTATTTCCTTTCTTCTTCCCTTTCAATCTAATTCAAGCTGGTTCATTTGTAATTGAATGTTAAGCATTTGTAAAAATTCCGATGTCATTTCCGGTCATCATAAATGTCAAGTTACGGCTGCAATTCCCTCTCGTTTTCACACAGTCAAAGACAACACAAACTGCAATTTGTGTGCCAATTGCATAAGCTGTGTCTTTATTCCCATCTGTAAAACATAAAAAGTGACTTCTTCCTCCACGACAAGCAATCCTTAAGCGACTGAAAAACTACCCAACGCATATCCTGTTTTAACAAACCGAATTGAAAACTCAAAAGAAAATACACTACCGCTTGCAATTCGCAGATGTTGAGTTCAACAATTCTAAGTCCAAACTGAAATTAGCAGTTTTGATCCGGGTCAAACTGCCAGTTTGTTATCGAACACACCAGACCCATTCAAAATGTCTTAAGAAGGTAGAATACACCCTTTCATTCCATTGTTATTTTACACGTAAACATCAAGTGCTATGCCGATGCAATTTTATTGGTCAAACCACTCGATGTTAAGCAAAACATTATTTAGTCAACCACTGTAATTGAAATAAAATAAATCAAGACGAACTTACAATAATTTATGCCTATTGGAAAACTGTACAAAATAATAGATAATCTTACTACTAAACAGTAACTTTTCTAATTTAGTAACATCCAATAAACGCTGCTGTGGCAAAAATGCAAATTTAGAAAAGCACATTGTCTCCTGTGCAATCTATTAGCAAGAAAGAAATGCATGTACCAGCTACAATCCAGGAGAAAAGAAGGCCAATAGATAATTCTCAGTGGGGGAGGGCAACCCGAAGAGATTTACTGACTTCCAATCCTTCTGAGTCTCCAGGAACAACTGCTGAAAGCTTACTGAAGAAAGTCCTAAATCTGTAAGAGATTGCCCATACCCTCACAGGTTATTTCTATTATTCCAACTTTTAAAAAATAACCAAAACCTCACAAGTTGTTTATCTTCTCATCGGATGTTCGGTACTCGCTTCCAATCTCTGCAGAAAGAGTAAAGCACACCTCTTCAAAGCACAGTATCGTCACTCACACATACTCTCAGAAACACACACACACACACACGAAGTAAATGCACACAGCTTCATGTGATCACGCTGTTGATGAAATGATTAATGCAACTTTCCATCAATGCAATCAAATCAGCATCTTCAGCCATTATAAATATCCCTTCTCAGTAATCCTCTGTGATGTCTCTCGGTACTCCATTCTCACTATCTTCTGTGGGCGATGAGGATGGGAAACTCAGAGAAGGAGCTGTCTCCCAGTTCACTAATCAGAGAAGAGCGAAGTGTTGTTTATGGGGATTAGAATGCGTGTGTTCACACAAGATTCAATCCTGTGTCTGTGCTATGGTCAGAGTCTGCTGCTGATTTCCTTAGCATTTCCAGGAAACAGTTTGGTTTCAGTGTGATGCAAGGTTAATTTGGTTTCCTTTTGGTGAAGGTAGGAACTCCTGAAAGCACATCGTAACTTTCTGAACATCTGCGAAAAAAAACATCAGACCGATAATTCTATGATGCAAAGACAATTTTTGTACAGGGGGGAGACTGATTGTCACCACTGTGCGGGCCCAGAAAGCGCAGTAATACACCGCAGCATCAGCCAGTTCGAGCCCAGTGATAGTCAAACTGGTGAATTTATACAAGGTCTGAAGTTCGATGGAGAAGCGACTTTCAGCAAAATCTGCTTTGTCCTCATAACCAGCATAAGTTTTCAACGCTATGTACTCGGGCTGTGAGTCTGGATGCTGTCGGTACCAGAATAATGAATATTTGCTCAATGTAGTATCATAGGTACAGCTTAGAGTCACTTCCTCTTCTTCTGTCCGAATATCTGAGGAGAGTGACTGAGTGACAGAATCTCCATGACTCAGGTCTGAAAGAGAAAACAGACATGAATTGTAAAGCGTCAGAGTGGCCTCAGTTTGAACGATTATTTGATAACGCAATAAAAATTGGATTTCATGCATGTTGACCTGTTAGATTTGCTGCCCACAAAATCCAGATGATGAGTGTCCACATGGTCGCTGTCCTCTGTGCAACAGTAGAGTCGGAAATTTGAAGACACACATCCTAATAAGCGGCTGTGAGTAAAAGATTGACGTGTGTCTGAATGTTCCACGCCTTGTATGGGCGTGTGGGCGGGAGAAAGAGAGTAGATTCTCAGCGAATTGACACATCCCAATCTGAGTTACAGTCATTGCACTTAAAATGGAGTAGGGAGAATTCTAATGCATTAACTTCCAACCATGTTGAACAATTCCCCTGATCTGCAGTACCTTCACTCTCAATACTGCTCTTTTACTTTCCTGCCCCACTTCCCCATTGACGCCAATTCTTGTTATTAATCAGTTTAGGTCTGTCCCCAGATTGACCACACCGCCCTCGAAATTTCTACATCACACGTGATGCTTGCATCCCCATAAACTGTCCCCTCTCAAATTACAATCCAAACTTCCACACCAATAGATTTTATGTCGTCCTTAACCAGCAATATGCGAAAAAAATATGGAGTGTAGATGCTGGATATCAAAATCGAGAATATGGTGCTGAAAAAGCACAGCAGGTCAGGCAAGCTCCGAGGAGCAGGATAATCGACGATTCGGATAGGAATCAAGAGCTTATGCCCAAAATATTGTTGTTCCTTGGATGCTAACTGATCTGCTGTACTTTTCTAGCACCACACCCTCGATGAATTTAGCAGTATCCCTGATATCACTTTCAACGGATTCTCTCTTATTCTGGACCTCTGTTGCTGTTTCTCCGTCCTCAGCTCAATATGAGCATACTCTGCCTACGTCTTATCCTCTCTGAATTCTTCACTGAGCTCAGTCGCAACTTTCGTCCAACACTCTTAGGGTGTTTGCTGATTGACTGAACACAGAGGCCTCACAGTGCAGGATCCACTCGACATCGGAATCATTTTAAAGTAGCAATCTTCGTTTCTCGCACCTCACTTTGTGTGTGTGGAGGGGAGGGGTGAGAAAGAGAGAGAAGGAGAGAGAATGCTTGCACGTGCTTCTATCTGTGAAATGGTAAATATTTGTTTAAGCTTTCACTGAATTTAATAGAGTCGAAACCTCGCTTCAAACCTTCACTTCAAATCCCGTTTAAAGTACAACATTTTCTTCCTCTGCAGTGGCATGAAGCTGTTTACTACGCAAAGTGGAATTCGCTTGTGAATTGTTCAGAGGGAGATGAGCAGCAGACAGCAGCATCCAACCTTACAGCAGCTTAAGCGTGCATACACACATGCACACACACACACACGCTCACGGCAAATGCAAGTATTAGAGCTGGCCAGTGGGAAGATTTCAGATGGATCATTGAGGGAATTAGAAAGACGGTCAGTTTGGAGAAACCAGATGTGTGCAGCGTGTAGTATACAGATCCACATAATCAAAGAACAATTAAAAAGAATGCAGCACAGGACAGGCCATTTGGTCCTCTGAGCCCCTGCTGACAATTGAGACTTACAGCGTCTGTATCTCTCTATTTCCTGCCTATTCGTGTATTTGTCCAAGTGCCTCCAGAATGCTGCTATTGAGTCTGCTTCCACCATCTTGAAAAATGTTCATATTACAGAGGAGGAAGTGTTGGATGTCTTGAAATGCATAAAGGTAGATAAATCTGCAGGACCTGATCAGGTGTACCCTAGAACTCTGTGGGAAGCTAGAGAAGTGATTGCTGGGCCTCTTGCTGAGATATTTATATCATCGATAGTCACAGGTGAGATGCCAGAAGACTGGAGATTGGCTAACATGGTGCCACTGCTTAAGAAGGGTGGTAAGGAAAAGCCAGGTAACTATAGACCGGTGAGCTTGGCTCAGTGGTGGGCAAGTTGTTGGAGAGAGTCCTGACGGACAGGACGCTCATGTATTTGGAAAGGCAAGGATATATTATGGATACGCAACATGGCTTTGTGTGTGGGAAATCATGTCTCACAAATTTGATTGAGTTTTTTGAAGAAGCAACATAGAGGATTGATGAGGGCAGAGTGGTAGATGTGATCTACATGGGAGACTGGTTAGCAAGGTTAGATCTCAAAAAATGCAGGGAGAACGAGCCATTTGGACACAGAACTGGATCAAATGTAGAAGACAGAGGGTGGTGGTGGAGAATTGTTTTTCAGATTGGAGGCCTGTGACCAGTGGAGTGCCACAAGGATTGGTGCTGGTTTCTCTACTTTTTGTCATTTGCATAAATGATTTGGATGGGAGCATAAGAGGTATAGTTAGCAAGTTTGCAGATGAGTCCAAAATTGAAAGTGTAGTGAACAGGGAAGAAGGTTACCTCAGATTACAACAGGATCTGGACCAGATCGACCAACGGGCTGAGAAGTGGCAGATGGAGTTTAATACATTTTGGGAAAGCAAATCTTATCAGGACTTAGACACTTAATGGTAAGGTCCTAGGGAGTGTTGCTGACCATAGAGACCTTGGAGTGCAGGTTCATAGTTCCTTTAAAGTGGAGTCGCAGGTAGATAGGATAGTGAAGAATGCGTTTGGAATGCTATCCTTTATTGGTCAGAGTATTGAGTACAGGAGTTGGGAGGTCATGTTGCGGCTGTACAGAACAATGGTTAGGCCACTGTTGGAATATTGCGTGCAATTCTGGTCTCCGACCTATCAGAAAGATGCTGTGAAACTTGAAAAGGTTCTGAAAAGATTTACAAGGATGTTGCCAGGGTTGATTTGACCTATAGAGAGAGGTTGAACAGGCTGGTGCTGTTTTCCCTGGAGCGTCGAAGGCTGAGGGGTGACATTTTAGAGGTTTACACAATTATGAGGGGCATTGATAGGATGAATAGATAAAGTATTTTTCCTGGGGTCGGGGTGTCCAGACCTAGAGGGGCATAGATTTAGGGTAAGAGGGAAAAGATATAAAAGAGACCTAAGGGGCAAATTTTTCACACAGAGGGTGTTACGTGTATGGAATAAGCTGCCAGAAAATGTGGTAGAGGCTGATACAATTGCAATATTTAAACGGCATTTGGATGGGTATATGAACAAGATGGGTTTGGAGGGATATGGGCCAAGTGCTGGCAGGTGGGACTAGATTGGTTTGGGATAACTGATCGGCATGGTGGCATTGGACCGTAGGGTCTGTTTCCATGCCGTACATCTCTATGACTCTATGACCTCCTCTGGCAGCACGTTCTAGGCATTCACGACTCTTTGGTTGAAACACCTTCCCTCGCCCATCTCTTTTAAATTTCGCCCCGATATTTTGAAGCTGGATCCCCTAGTAATTGAGACCTCCACCCTTGGAAAATAAAGCGCTATTATTTCCATTCGATCCATACCATTCGCAACCTTATAAACTTCTATCAGGTCGCCCCACAACGTGTTGCATTCCAGAGAAAACAAACGCAGTCTATCCAACGTTTCTACATAGCAACACTCTACCACACCAAGCAACATCCTGGTAAGCCTTTTTTCTGTACCTTCTCCAAAGCTTCTACACCCCTCTGGGAGTATAGTGACCAGAACTGAGCGCAAAATTCCAAGCATACATTGAATGTCCCGTCCAAAGACGGCAAACATTCCATCGGCGTTTTATATTACCTTATCTACCTGGGCTGCCATCTTCAGTGATCACTTTACCCACAAACCAAGACCCATATCCATATCAATCACGTTCTCTCAGATTTAACGTCTTATAATTCAAACATGTCTGACGCTTCCAAACTCAAGAAGATACAAGACAACACTGTATCGTCTTTCCATGTAAATCTCAGTCTTGAACACATTTATCACACAGACACTGCGGTAAATAATTCAACGGGTTTTTTTTTCCCTCGGGGGAAGAAATGCCTCCTCATCCCTGACTTAAATATGTGATCCCTTATTCTGATATTACACTTATGTTCCTCTACTCTCCCACGAGAGGAAAACATTTTCTTTTGGCTACACGGCCAAGTTTTCATCACACACCTTTCGAATATGTGGTACTTGAAAGTGTGTCTCCTGACACAAAGTCAGGGGCATATTAGCACAAGATCCCTCCACGCATTTCATTGATGTATTGATCATATGACAGTGTAGATCAACAGAAAACATGTTTCCTCATGCTCACTTCTCCACAATGGTCTTGTGGTATTATCACTGGACTGTTAAACAACGGACCCAGGCAACGAGTGGGGACCCGGCTTCAAAACTGACCTGTAGCAGATGGAAGAATCTGAATTCCACAAATACATGGAATTGAGAGCCTGATAATGACCTTGACACCATTGCAGATAAAACTCATCTTGTTCACTCATGTTGTTTCAGGAAGGAAACTGTATCCCTTCCTGGTCTGGTCTACTCATTACAAACAGCCAATGTGGTTGACCCTTAACTGGGCTCTTGCAAATTATGAATGGGCTACAAAAGCTAGCCTAGCAATGGCCTAGCCAGCAATACCCTGACCTCACGAAAAAAATGGAAAAAACACTTTTAGCCCTGGAATAGCAGAAGCTACTTTTGGGTTACAATGGTCAGGTTCTAATGGGAATGAATAGACAGTAGTGACTCCAGGATTGGAGATAACTGCCCTGTCTGTTAATTGTCACGAGCAAATCAAGAATTTCAGCAAGTGTTCCAGCATCAGGAATACCACTGAAGTGCAACCTGTAAATGAAGAGGATGTAAATTTGACCCTGTTTTAAGAATCAGCCTTCATTACATTTTAAGATCTGTCCGTTATGTACAAACTATCGCTGTTCCAGAAACTCTCTCAGTGCAAACACAACCTCTTAACGAACGGTGTATTGTTAGTCTTGAAAATTGACATGGAGGAATTGGAAATGGGTGTTCATATCGACAGGCGGGAGAATGATGAGAAACAATGGACAAAAGAAATATTAGAATATCGCCAGTGCATTTATGAATGTCAGCTGAAGCTGTGATTTGAGAGTAGCAAATACTGCGCACTGTCCCGATGTGTGAGTTGATGGTGCTGTTAGTTTGAAAGCTGCTTTATACTGCTGTCCGCTCTCCAATCAGTTTGACATCCTTTTGTGCAGTATTGAAATCGGCCATTAGACGATGGCTTAGCACCACATTCAACAAATGGGAGTGAAACAACGAAAGAGACTATTTTTAACAATTAATTCATTATCGCCCTTCCAGTCAACTTATCTCACAAAGTGACAGTCAACCGTTTCTGGGCTCACATTAGATCGATCAGAAAACGCACCAGGTGAATGTTTCTAATCTTTTGAACACATCCTTCATCAGACAATGAGACAGAACAATAATAGCAGAACACCTCAAACTAAATGAGTAAATGTCTCAAAGAAAATATGTACAACCAAACGGTCTGACACACGCACATGCACATTAACACTAACATCTTCATACACAGATGAAAGCAATCGGAGGTCGTCGTCTTTTGTTTAAGATGTTGGTGCAAATGTGACAACAGCACTTCCTTCTGTGCCATTTTGTGCACTATAGAGAAGACAGCCTTCGTTTACATCTGTCTTGTGCTCCTATCAATAGCTCATGAAGGCAGAGGAGCAATTAACGTTGATTATCCTCAAGCTCAATGGAATAATCCCAGGTGAGTTACACTTTAGATTCTCACCCCTAACCGTCATGTATTTTTTAACGGTTTCATTTTGAGAAAGAATTGTCACTGGAATTGGGTGCTCGGAAGTAAGAGAAAAAAAATAATTGCAGCACCTTCCAATCCAATGGCCACTTCGGTCTAGAAGTACAAGGGCAGCTGATAAGTGGAAGCACCACCAACATCAAATTCCCCGGCAATTCACTCACCACACTGACTTGGAATTTAGGGCATTTCCTTCAGTGCTGCTATGTCAAATTCCTGTCCTCCAATCTCTAACGGCTCCCTGGGTCTACCTCGTCAACAACGAAAGTATCGATTTGAAAAGGCACCACTACTTTCTCTACGACTATTTGGAACAGGTAACAAACACTATGCCATCCAGCGATGCTCACATCATCTCAGGCGTCTAATCACCCAATAACTAACTGCATCTTTGGTGCTTCATGTCAAGACATTTTCTCAGAGTGAGTATTAAAAAGCAAAGTCTCTGTCATGTACTGTGATAATGTGAATGGTGTAAGTATCTTTTTTTTTTTTAACTGCCATATTGTAAAGCCTGAGGGTGTGAAGGGATTAGACTTCATTAAAATCAGTTTGAGAAGATGCGGAATGTCAAAACATACACCACGATATGCCCATTGGAACGAATTGCAAGTTTCCCCATTGTGAAATACGACGTGTTTCTAGTGAGTTGGATGCTTGCGACATTCTCTTCATTGAAGACATACTCAAACACTCACAAATACACAGACACATCGACACACATACACTTATAAAAACACTCACACACATACACATATAGCCAATTGCCATGTTATGTTTGACGCAAATGGATACAGTTCCATGTGAGCAAATTAATGAAGAAAGGATTGCTGTAGCGTTCCCCCAATACGATCAAAACCGCATCATCAGTCATTCTAAAACCCCGCCCTAAGCAAACTGCTGTAGGGTCTCTGAATGCTCCCCTCTCTTGACCTTGAGTAGGCGATGAGGATGTGAAAGTCCAAAAAGGAGAGCTGTCTCCCAACAGGCTGTCTACAAATCACAGCAGAGCAAACCGTTGGTGGCAGAGATCAGAACGAGTTGTGTCTTTCATCATTCTGTTCTGTCTCTGTTCGTATGCTCAGATTTTGCAGTTTATTTTCTCAGTTCAGGAAAACAGTTCGGTGACAGTTTGAATCAAGGTTAGTTTGGTTTCGTCTTGGCGTTTGGTTAGGCCCCTGAAAGCACAGATTAATTTCTGACACTCTACAAAAACCTCAATAAATGCAACTATCTATGGTCCAAAAACAATTTTTGTACAGGAGACAGACTGTTTATCATCACTGTATCACTGCGAGCGTAGTAATACATGGCCGAGTCAGTCAGTTCTAGCCCAGTGATAGTCATGCTAGCGAGTTTCTTCGAGATTTGAAGTTCCGCTGAGAAGCGACTTTTAGCAAAATCAGCTTTATCCTCACAACCATTCGTCTTTATCAACAGTATATACTCCGGCTGTGTTTCTGGGTGCTGTTGGTACCAGTAAAACTTGTAAGCTGCTCAATGTAGTAACATAGGTACACCTTAGAGTCACAGCTTCTCCTTCTGTGCGACCATCTGAGGACAGTGACTGAGTGACAGAACTTCCATGACTTGGATCTGAAAGAGTAAACGGATATCATTTGTAAATTATCAGTCTGGGTTCAGTTTAAACGGTGATTTGAAAAAGAAATGTACAATGGATTTCCTCTACATTTATCTGCTACAATTGTGACTCATACTACCCAGATGCTGAGTAGACACATTGTCGCTATCCTCTATGTAACAGTGGAGTTGCATATTTGAAAGCAACTATTCTAACACCCTGCCTTCAGGAAATTGCTGACGTGGCTCTGGGGTTTGTCACTTCACTACCTTGTGGGGGCGGTGATACAATGCTTGAGGGATGAAAAGAGCAGACGTTCAGTGAATTGAAACATCATGATTTGGGTTAAAGTCACTGCGCATAAAAAGGTGGAGTGAGAATTCTGGTAGATGTAGTATACGCCACCCAAAATAGGCTTTCGGGAGGGAATCTGCAATTAGATCCAATTGTTCTGCACCAACAACCTTTGTACAGTCCGAATCAATGGGTGGGAATCAGAAAGCTGCCCAATCAGATTCGGAGTAAAGCAGGGCGGCACACACTCTCCTGGCTTGTTTGTGCATTATGTGGAGCACTTTGCAGAGTCCATCAGATAGGGTGCGAGTCTCAGATGGGTGAGTGTTCCAAACAGCGGAGGCCCGTAGTTCAACGCCACCTGTACATGGATGACCCTGCCATTTTCTGCTCGGATTCGCTGTCAGTGTGCAGATTCATGGTCATCTGCGATCACTTAAAATAAGCATTGGGAGAAAAGGTAAATCGAGGCAAGAAACAGTTTCTTTGAAACTGGGAAAAGAAATCCTTCTTTCCCTTCACGGACAGGACACATTAACAGAAGGTGATGGGAATATTGTTCAGAGAGGCCAGAACATGCGCAAAACCTTGGGAGGGATACATAGCCAAAGTGGAAACTGGGCTTTTGGGAGTTCCGCTTCCTCGCCATTGTGGTTAAAAACTTTGTCATCAGGCGTGAGGCACTCTCCCTGCTGTTTGTAGGTCTGGCACATCACCCAAAACTGTTTTGTTCAACTCGCCCAAGACACCCTCCGTTTCATCTGGAATATGGACCTGATCTTCAGAGAATTCATGTACAAAATTCCGGATAAGGGGTAAAAGAACGTATCCAATGTTCCCCTCATCTTTGTGGGTAGCCACCTTTGTGTGTGGTTGCATCAAGCTTTCCATCGACCTTCAGCACACAAATACCAAGTGTCACTATGTAGTGAGGTTGTACATAACCCCAGTGTTATGAAGGATAAGACTGGCCTCGCTACAGGGGAACACAGCAAGTAGTTTCACCCTTCCGTATCACCTGTTCTTTGTAAAGAAATTTGCGGAAAAAATGCATTTGATGACAAGTCCATCAGGAAGCAGTCCGCATGAAGTGTCTTCTCGAGACCTTGAGGGAAAAGCAGAGGATAGATCCTGTTGGGTGGTTCCCTGAGCAGATTGTCAAAGTTATTTGGCAGAAGGCCTCATCACCAGAACTTTCCAAGAAGCACTATGACATCTTTTGGCTTTAGCTGCGAAGGGCACTACATGCTAGATGTTTCATGAATACCCAGCACGACTGCATGCTGCCTTCGAAGTGGCTGTAAAGGGATTATAACTGTCACACAACTCGTTATGGAATATGCCTTTGCAAGGGAAGTCTGGAGGAAGATGCAAGTGGTTTCTGTCGACCGTCCTTCTCAGCAGCGGGACTCTGTGCTCTACATTCTGTTCCTTGGGACGCATCTGAGACAGACATCAACTGTGCCTGGAGGACCATCAACTCGGTGAGAGGCGGTCTTTGGTCTGCCGAAATTAGTTAGTCTTCCAGAACAAGTAGTTGACCCCGACCGAGTGTTGCAGACTGGCATTTTCCAAGGTCGAAGACTATGTGCTAAGGACTGCAGTCAACCTTGGGGCACCAGGCGCCAAGGTGCATTGGGGAAACACCGTGATCTGATGTCTTCCTGATGAAGGTGAATGGGGAGGGTGGGGGAGCCTTCAGTTGTCAGACTTTCTGAATGTCAGAGTGGTCTTTGGATTTCTGAACAGTGGTACTCCACTGGTTTGTGCATTTACTTTATATGCAACTGTGCAAAACAAAAACTGTAGTTGTGTCAATGTGTGTACACAAAGAGATTTTTTATATGAATAAAGTAGATTTTTGAACTTTAAAAAAAGTTGTGCTTTTTTTTAACCTCAGTTCCCCAATTGATGACAATTCTTGTTCTTAACCAGTTTCAGCCTGCCTCCAAATTGTCCACGCCACCCCTGAGATTTCAACCCCACCCATATAGCTTGTGACTCTACAAAAAATTCTTTCTCA
Source organism: Chiloscyllium plagiosum (assembly GCF_004010195.1). Lineage (NCBI taxonomy): Eukaryota > Metazoa > Chordata > Chondrichthyes > Orectolobiformes > Hemiscylliidae > Chiloscyllium > Chiloscyllium plagiosum. The sequence goes on from NC_057753.1 coordinate 14,385,698, forward strand.
AATTCCAGTCACCCCTGGCACATCACAGGACACAACCTCAACCTTATCCAGCAAAATCGCTTTTTCCAGATTCTTCTTTATTTTGGACATCAATTTCCGCTTCTGTGTCCTCAGACCCAAGCCCTCTGTTAGTTTGCTTCAGAATTCTTCATTGACTTAAGTATCATCTTCCTTCATCGCTGCTGTGGGTGCTTTTCTGACTCACTAAACACAGAGGCCTCACAGAGAAGGATCCACTGTATATGTGAATGATCTAATAGAAGTTATCTTCAGTTTAAGTGCACTCTGTATTTGTGCGTGCGCGTGCATGAGTACTCGTGCGTGCTTTTGTACAATGGGAGATGATTTTCAAGGCTTTGATGGAATGGTAAAGAGTCAAATCCTCTGTGGTTGCACTTCAATCCGTGTTTTCTTTGATACCATGTCAACCTTTGCTGGTGGCGTGAAGGTGTTACAAATGCTCACACAACGGAAGTTGCCAGGGAATTACTTGGAGGGAAATCAACAAAAGTCAGCACCCAATCTAACAGCAGCATCAACAAGCAAACGCATGATAGGTATGGGGATTAGTTACGACCAGTGTGAAGAGTACAGAGGGGTCAATGTGGTAATTACAAAGTGGGTGAGTTTACGAAAACACACGTGGTCAGCGCATAGATAACAGATTCATCTAATCACGTAAACATAATCACATGCTTCAGTTTGATCACATCTGACTTCTAATCTCAGCAGAGTGAAGGCCCAGACTGTCTGGCTTTTCCATATGTATTTTACACGTGAACAGATTTATCACATAGACTCCATTATAAGTGATCCCTCTGAGAAAAGAAATTCCGCTTCATTTCTAACTTTGATTTGCGATGCTTCATCCTGTGAATCTGCTCCAAGATTTTCCAAAGGGGATAATAACTTTTTCTTGTCTGTTCTGTCAAGTTTTCATTGCAAACCTACAGAGCATGTGGGATTTGAAGGTGTGCCTCCTGACTCAGATATTGAAGCTACCACAACGTCATAGCTCCCTCCATGCAGCTCGCATCATACACTGCCGAATTGTTCTGATGTCGATAAACTCAAAAGATGTTTGTTCACGTTAAATTCTCTCCACACCCCTAGTCCTGGAGATACGTTATCACTCTTGCCCTCTGTTAGTTTGATTCATTTGTTTGTGAATCGGAACTGGAATAGTTAGAGACTTGAAACTTCAAAATTGGAGATGAATGTCTGGTTTGTTAATTGTCACCCACAAATCAAGAAATTAGGCATGTTTTCCAGCAATAGGAATACATCTGAAGTGCAACATGATATTCTGACATGATTTTGTTCTGTGCCTGCACGCGTGCTCAGCAGTCAATTTTCTCAGCAGCTCAAGGAAACGGTTGAGTGACAGTTTGATACGAGGTTAGTTTGGTTTCCTCTCGGTGGGACTTGGAACTCCTGAAAGTACATACGAACTTTCAGAGACTCTGCAAAAACTCCAATAATTAGATCAATCTATGGTACAAAAGCAATTCTTATACAGCGGGGCGACTACTTTCCATCACTGTGAGGTCGTAGAAAGCGCAGTAAGACACGGCAGTGTCAGTCAGCTGCAGCTCAGAAATAGTCAAACTGGTGAATTTGTTCCAGATCTGAAGTTCTACAGAGAAGCGACATTTGGCAAAATCTGCTTTATTTTCATAGCCAGTAGTACTTTTCATTAATGTATACTCAGGATGTGTGTCTGGGCGCTGTCGACATCAAAGTAATGAAAAGGTGCTTGATGTGGTATCATACATGCAGCTTAAAGTAGCTACCTTTCCTTCAGTCCGAACATCTGAGGAGAATGGCTGACTGACAGAATCTCCATGACACGACTGGAAGGGAAAAAAACATCAATTCTAAAATGTCAGGCTATCCTCAGTTTTAACAATGATTTGCAAACGTAATATAGATTAGATTTCCTCCACATCTACCTGCTAGAATTGTTCCCCACACAATCGAGATGATGAGTAACGGCATTGTCGCTTTCCTCTATGTAACAGTGCACTCAAATATTTGAAGACAGACTTTTTTTTGCCCCACTTTCAGTAAACTTCCAATATGCCTCTGCAGCCTCCCCTCACTGCCTTGTGGCGGCCCTGATGCTTTGTGTGCAGGAGGAACAGAAAAGATTCTCAATGAATTTACACATCCCAACCTGGGTTACAGTGACTGCACCTAAATTGGAAGACTGAAACTTCTGATAGATTGACGTCCATTCATGATAATCAATTCCCCAGATTCAATGCAACCTTTACTCTCAAAACTCTGGTCTTTTCGTTGGAAATGCTTCAACTGAAGCCATATTTGTGCATAGGTGAAACCTGGTTATTTGTATAACCAATTAAGGGGTTGCCCACAACGCCCCGAGATTGCCATCTCACACATTAACGTTACAATCCCATAACGGGGGGTTTAAACTAACTCGGCAGGGGCATGGGAACCCAGATTGTAGCTTCAGGGTGCAGGGCCTGGAGTGTAGGGTGAAATTGCAACCTCTTCATCCGCATCACTGGACTCAATCTCGAAGTTATCCAGCAGTATCTCTAAAATCTCTTTTACCCAATTGTCCTTTATTATGGTCCTCTCTTTCTGTTTCTCTGTTCTCCAAGCTCAAGATTTTTTTCTCTCTCTCTCTCATTCTCTCTCTGTCAGTTCTCCTCAGAATTCTTCATTGAGCTCAGTTTTACATTTCTTCCTCCCGTCTGTGGATGCATTTTCCGACTCACTGAAAACACACACGCCTTACGCAACATAATCCACTGTATCTCTGATTAATGATAAAGTGGCTATCTTAAGCACACTCAGCATCTGCCGCTGAGTGTATGCGTGTGTGTGCGCGTGCACGCGCACGCACCACCGCAAGTGACTCTCCGTGCAAGGGGAGATATTTAGAAGAGCTTTGACTTAATTTTAAATGGTCAAAGCGTCTTTGCTTTGCACTTCAATTTGTGTTTAAAGAAATACAATATCACCCTCTGCAGGTGGCCTAAATTTATTACAACTGACCATCGTAAAAGTCGCCAGGGAATCAGTGAGAGGGAGAGCAAGAGCACAAACCAGCATTCATCCTGACAGCTACGTCAACACACATACCCACACTCATACACATACACAAACAGGGTAAGTGTGAATGTTAGTGTTGACCCGTATAAAAAGGACAGAGAAGTGATTATGAGAATTAAATAAACAGTCAGTGCGAAGAAAACAGATATGGTCAGCACGTGGATTACAGATCCAGCTCTTCAAATCTTCTAAGGATGTTTCCTGTTTCAATTCAATCACGTCTGACTCTCGAAAACCCGCGCGAATACAAGCCCAGCCTTTCTAGTCTTCCCATGTCGATCTCATATTCAGCACCCAAACTCGGAGGTAAATCATTCCACAGCTTATTTCCCCTCTGAGAGAAGAAATGTCTCCTCTCCTCCAACTTCAATGTGTCATTCCTTATTCTAAGATTACGCCTTCTGGTCCTATGTTATCCAATAGTGTGATTCTCAGTCAAAATCATCTTGTCCTTTTTTCAAATTGAAATTCTGAGGCAACATAGCTCCTGGATTTGTAAAACACGTCCTTTATTATTGAATGTTGGGTGCTAAGCAAAAACAAACTGGCAGCACGTTTCCAACCAACGACCATTTACATCCAAAAGGCCAATGGCAGGAGATAAACGGGAACACAATGACTCACCATTCTGGCATGAAAATGTAACGCCATTCATTCAGTGTCATTTTATGAAAATCTTGCCATTCACTCTGCAACAGTTCCGTCTGTCTACATACACGGGACCTATGACAGCGACTTCAAAAGGCATCTCACATTTACCTTCTCCAGTTGTACGAAGAGTGAGCAAAAACACTATGCCTGCCAGCGAAGCACGCATCTCCTCAGGGAACATATCATCCCACAGCTCACGGCATCATTGGATAATGAAGTCGACATTTTTTCTAAAAATAAATGTTGAGAATCAGAGATTCTGTCAAATGCCAGGCTAATGTGAGTGTGTAGGTGTGTTTCTTTTTTTAATTGCCAGAAGACAATCACAGGAGGGTGATGAAAACAGATTTTGTTTTTAAAAAGTTATCTTGAGAAGAATCAGGATGTGTGAACATATACCAATCCATGTCGATTGAAATGAAAGGCTAGTTTCCGAGTGGAAAAATATAATGTGTTTCCACTGAGCAGCATGTTTTTATCCTTCTTGCCTCTCACCATTTCTCCCACGTTGCAGATCTCATGCCCAAACAGCGAGCTCGCAGTGTTCCCAAGCACTGGTGGCTGCGGAAGGCACCTCGGTGAGAATGACTGCAGAGCAACTCCTTGCAGTGGGGCCGCTGGCATGACAGACGTAAGCCACAAATTCTGAGCGCCACTTTGGCCAGCGTAGTCAGAGCAGGGAGGATTCCAGCCACTCTTCGCTGACAGCAGAAACACAGCTTTTTTGCTGTCCGAGAAATCAGGAGACCTGATGCAGCCACATATCTCTGTGCTGTGATTATCATCATGTTACAACTGAATTGGCAGCCAGTCCAGAAACTCCGGGGACATAGGGAGCTATACATATAGCCTCATCATCTCAATGTCAACAACTGCGTACAGAGAAAATGATCAATGAGATAAAGTGAATGTTGCCAAGCTTTTATTTGAAATTTGGAAATATTCCCCATGATTTATAGTCTAGAGAATATAGAGCGTTGCCATTTCGAAACAATGTGTTCAATGACTTGATGAAATACATTTCGAGCTGGTGAGTCTTGAACTGAAATCTATTTGGATTTGATTTAAGCATATTGCTATTGCAAATCAGTAACTCCTAAGAATGAAAAGTGTAACTCACTTGGGTTGATTCCATTCAGGGTAATGGCGATAATCAATTTTAATTGCATCTCTAGCTTTATGCCCTCTTGACAGGAGTGCAACACCGAAAACAGCAACAACTCTCCTCTTTATAGTGCTTACGCAGGCCAAACAGGAAATGGAACTGGTACGCTCCCATTCATGCAATGACCAAAGGCAAATGTCCGGGATCACTGAGATAATGCTTTCGTTAATCCCAGAGAATAACGGTGGAATCAGTCATAAGGGCTGCCTTACGAAAATGCAATAGAATAGGACCCTCTTTAAATTGACATTACATGAACTGCTGTGTGACTTATTTATTGTTTCATGATGGGATTTCCAGTCAAAGTGAGGTTGTGTTCCATGATACAGAAAGAATCTAAAGAAGGACAGAGTGGAGATGAAAATCAGACTAACGATGGTTAGATGCAAATAGAGGGGGCTAAGGATTCTAAGGGTCAAGTTTCAAATGAAGTACTGTGTGGAAATTGTACTGAAAATGTAACTGTTACATTGAATCTCCACATGCTCAAACATATGTTACCACGTGCATACACGCAGACTAACAAACATGCACATGCGCATGCATGCACGGACACATATACACACATACACAAACAGACACACAGCCTGGTTTATGTTGTATGCTAAGCAGATATGATTCGGAGATGCCGTTGTTGGACAGGGTGTACAAAGTTAAAAACCACACAACACCAGGTTATAGTCCAACAGGTTTAATTGGAAACACACTAGCTTTCGGAGCGACGCGTCTTCAAGGAGTTATGAACCTACACTCCAAGGTCTCTTTGTTCAGCAACACTCCCAAGGACCTTAACATTAAGTGTATAAGTCCTGCTAAGATTTGCTTTCCCAAAATGCAGCACCTCGCATTTATCTGAATTAAACTCCATCTGCCACTTCTCAGCCCATTGGCCCATTCTGGTCAACATCTTGTTGTACTCTGAGGTAACCCTCTTCGCTGATCCACTACCCCTCCAATTTTGGTGTCATCTGCAAACATACCAACTGCCATGTTGTTGATTCTTAAGTTCCTTCTCGGAATTTGGGTCTGCAATAAATGCAGTGACGCCCTCATCCCATGAATGAGTAAAGAAAAGAAATGAATATCTATTTTTGGTCCATGACAACATGTTATCCCCTGTCCGTTGAAGTTGACTGTAACCCTGTAACGTCTTACATGGTATTTTTTCGAAAGATTTCAGGAAAATCAAATTTTGAAAATAGAGTGACTCAACATTATCTGCTCCACTCGTTAAATCCTAAAATAGAACTCCAGTGCGTCTGTTAAAAGTAATTTTCCTGACATAGAATTATACTTTTTTTTCCCAATTGCGTCAATACTTTCTAAATATTGTGTTATTTCAATATAAGTAGTGGTACATGCACTTCGCAAAGAATTCAGGAGTGACAAGGAGATAGTTTAATTCAACAATAATTTGTAGTGATTTGAAATCAACTGCATTATGAGATTCTGAAGCCATTTCCATTCCTGTTTTTTCTCAAATGGTAGATGGTTAGAATCCAGGAATCAAACTTTATGAATGTGTGCTGTAGAGAGAATAGGAGAGTGAGGTTATCTCAATTATGCATTTCAGGAGGAGCGATGCAGCTAGGGCCAACTGACCACATCCCGGAAGTTCCCATTCTGGGATTTGAGGAGGACTTGGGGCTCCAAAGAACAGGAGTCAAAGTTTCAGTCTAACACAACCACCAAGTTCGCATCAACATCTTCAAAGTTAGCAGCAATTGCACATAATTTGCATGAATGTGTGTGTGTGTGTTTTTCTGTGAATTTTCACATACTTGTCAGGGGTTTTATTTAATGTTAAAAAGATCAAAGCCCCGGTGACATTTTCATCACTTTGTGTTTAAAGTGACAAATTTGTCTTGCTGGATGGGAGCCAGAGCTTCTGATCACCACTTCGGTCAGTGTGGTCAGAGTAGGGAGGGTTTACGGTACTCTTCACCAGGTGACATAAACACAGCACTTTTACCATCTGCAACATCGGGATATAGGATACCGCTGTCCACCTCTGCCTGATAATCATTACCATGATGCAACACAATGAACAGTCAATGCAGAAACACGGGAAGACAGGTCTTATATCGACCACTTCACCATTTCAACTCCACCAATCTTACAGACGAGCAGCAATGACTAAGTGGAAAGGAATTTTGTGGAGCTCCCGTGTTCAATATTGAAATACTACATGAATCTTAATCAGTATGAATTAAGAGTGCATCTATTTTCTAAACAAACTGTTCAAAGGTCCTATGCACACTTCTAGACCAGGTGACACTAGAAACAGCATCTATTTGACTGTGTGAGGGACAGATTCTGTGCACATCAGTAGCCCCTAAGAATCTCAAGTGTTAATGAGAGTTGTACATTGCTGAGGTTGGGGATTAGAACGAGTGCCTTCACATATGATTTGTGCTGTGTCTCTGTGTGAATGTTTGAAGTCCACAGTTTATTTTCTCATCAGCTCCGGCTAACAGTTGGGTAACATGTTGATCCAAGGTTAATTTGGTTTCCACTCAGCGTGACTTTCAGCTCAGGTCAGCACTTTGGAATAACCCGGAAATTCATAAGAGTTCCAACAGATAGAAATCTATCTATGGGTCAAGGACAGTTTTTGAACAGGGATGAGGATGCTTCTATAAATGTATCAACGCTAATAGCGCAATAACGCACGGCAGAGTCAATCAGCTGTAGCCCAGTGATTATCAACCTGGTGAACTTGTTCGAGATCTGAAGTTCTGCAGAGAAGCGACGTCCAGCAAAATCAGCTGAATGCTGATAACCAATATCTGCATTCCTCAGTATATGCTCTGGTTGTGTGCCTGGATACGCACGTTATCAGTCCAACATAAAGCTGTTCGTTGTCGTCTCAGAGGTACAGCTCAGAGTCACTACCTGTCCTGTACAAATATCTGAGTAGAATGGTTGAGTGACAGAATCTCCATGACTCAGCTCAGAAACGAGAAAAAAAACAGTTCAATTATGGCAGATTGGCATTGGATTAAAATATGATTTGAGAAAGGAACGTAAAATGGCTTTGCTCCACATTTCCTTGTTAGAATTGCTTCCCATTCAATCCAGACCCTGAGGAGCCACATTATCATTCTTCTCTGCATAGCAGAGCAGTCGGATATTTCAAGACGCATAGTCTATAAACTCGTCCTCAGTGAAATGCTGACATGTCTCTGGAGATTCTCATCCCACTGCATTGAGGGCAGGTGGAAGCGAGAAGGGTCTCAGAGAATTGACACATCCTGATCATGGTTACGGGTGCTACACTTAAAATGTAGCGTTGAGAAATCTGATGGACTGACTTCTATCCATGATAAACACTTGCCCAGATTCACATTAGCCTTACTCTCAAGACTCATCTTCATCTGCCCAACTTAACGAAATGACTCCATTTTATGTTCTCCAGCAGTTCAAGGCTGCCTGCAATGCCACCCTGTTTGCCAGATATCTACCCTACTTGCACAGCCTCACAAACTGTCCGCTCTCAAATTACAATATCTCAAAGTCCATCTCCCGCATCGCTGAATTTAATTTCACACTTACCCTGCAACATCTCTGATACTGACTTTTTTTTGCATTGTGATTGTCCTCTAATTCTGCTTCCCTTTACTCAGGCTTAAAATTATCCACTTCCGTCTTTTGGTTTATTTCAGAATCCTTCTGAGCTCAGTCTCACTTTCATTCCACACCTTTATGGGCGTCTTTCTCTTTTCTTGAACACAGAGATTTCACATAACCGAACATACTGTACATCTGAAAGATGCTGGAGTAAATGTCTGAGGTACCAGCACCCAAAGTGTCGGTCTATGTATGTGAGTTTCCATATATCTAATTATGCTTAAGTGTATTCCTCTGTGTGTGTGTGTGTGTGTCTTTTTTGTATGCGTGAGTCTGTACATACGAATTAAGTGCTTATCACTATGCACGTGTATTAATGTTTAGGTTTTCAGATCTTTTGGAGGCATTTACGTGTATATTTTGGTATGTGCATTTTCACTGTGTGTTATTCTGTCAGTCTCAGTGTTTGATTAGAAACATGTTCAAATGATTTTATGAACGTTCATCAAGAATTTAATTATATGGATAAATTGTCAGTTCAGAAGCAGAAGGTTGATGCTGTAGGAGATAAATTGACTACAGAAATGATAATAAAGAAATCACGTGAAGCAATATCAGTCTCTTTCACCATATTTGTACTGTGTATTGAACGGTATAAAATGCGACCTCCTGCTCGTGGCTCCCTCCCACTCCATAAGTGGAAGATAAAAATCATCAGGGACTCACTCAGAGGGACAGCAGACGCAGACCACAATATTCAAAATGAACGGGAATCATGTAGACACAGTGTGCAGTCTTTGATGCTCTCTCTTTGCACGTCAACTTGATAATCAAAAATCCAATGTTGATATATTAATGTTTATTTTGTCCTTTGTTTCTCTTTGCTCACATGGTCTTCATTGCAAATACCCCTTCCCCACCCCCCATTTCATTTTCCTGCCATTCCCAGTTTGTTAAGAAGTTGTCTTTGCTCAGACTGAGTTTAAGAATCAGAGATTGTGCATGGAAACAGATCTCCCAATGAAATGAGGCGTATCATTAAAATGGATAATATGTTAGGTTCTCCTCGATGTGGCTTATACTTCAAGCTGCCCTTACTGTGGCTGGAAAATGTTCGTCAGTTATTCATTTGTTCGTGACAACTAGCAGACCAAGCATTCATCTCCACCACCGTACTTGAATGTGCGCAACTACCTCCAAAGAACATCATTAATCATCCTCAAAATTAGACTATGTTATTGAAGGGCCAGATATCTACTGACAAATGGTGGTGAACAAGCATGTTTTGTGTTTCTCAGAATGAGATTAATTACTCGTCATGCAAGCAAGGTGAGTGGAGGAGTCTTGTGGCGTCGTGGTTTGCATCCAGACCTTTGAGTTGGGAGACCCGTGTTCCAGTCCCACCGGTTCCAGAGGTGTGCCATAATACCTTGGTAGCATAACGTGGAAAAGTTGTTGCTCAATGCAGAAATGATTAGGACGAAGTGTGCAATCCTAGAAAGATGGGTTATAAAATTAAGACAGAGAGGAGGAGAAATTTCTTCACACAAAGGGAAATGAATATGATCAACGATTTACCACAGAGGCTAGGTTGGTAGGTGTATTCAAGTTTGAATTACACAGATTCATTAGTAGGAAGGGAATCAATTGTTATGTAAAAAATGCAAGAAAGTTCAGTTAATGAATATCAGGTCAACAATGATCTCATCGAGTTCTGTATTGGGGACAGTGAAAAACATTGCATTTTATCGACTTTTTTTTGCTTGTCTGGATTTGATTAGACTAACTATATTCCTTTACATAATCGTTAGCCCTGCTCTCTGACAATGTCAATGCCCGGATATCAGAAGCGAAGCTATTGCTTGAAAGGTGTTTGTAAACAATACCTTGTTGTGCAAAGTCTGGATTGAAACATCTGTGTATTCATCATCGAAGCAAACTATCAAATGAAGAATCGATATGTGCAGATTTAAGACAATGTCATGTCGCTAATACTTGTTAATTTATGGTCTCACCAACCAAATTCAATCTGAGTTGACTGACAGAGAGAAAAGCCAACATCACGCGCGTGCATACACACACACACACACACACACACACACACACACACACACACACACATACACACACACACACATACACACACACACACACACGTCATATTGTGTTGTAAGTAACAAGATACAAGACGACGTGATCACAACAAGGATGAGAAATGTTTCAGCGTTCTATCAAAATACTTGAATCAATATTTCCAGTCACGCTCTATCTACAACGTGGCCTTCAGTAATGTACTGTCGTCTTTCCATATGCTCACACTTCATTCATTTGTGTCAGCAGTGGGGGTTGTGAAACTCGGAGAAGGAAAACCCTTTCCCAGCTCACAGTCTAAATTGCATGCATCAACAGATTGGTGGTGGTGGGAATTCGAACGGGAGCCTTCAAGTATGATTCTGTTCTGTCTCCGTGTGCCTGCTGAGTGTGCAGTTAAGTTTCCCAGCAGCTCTGATACGCAATAGGGTTACTGTTTGGTCCAAGGTACCATTCGTTTCCTCTTTGTGCGAGTTTGAGCTCCATGTATTCCATTCTAGCTGCCCGTAAGCCAGACAAGTTCCAACTGATTGATATTGCAACACCATTGGAAGGTCTTTTTAGGACACGTCTCATGTTGTTTCCCATAACTATGAGTCGCACAGCATGCTTGAATACATAGCAGAGTCAGTCAGCTGTAGCCCGGTGACAGTCAAACTGGTGGATTTATTCGTTGTCTGAAATACTCAGAGATGCGACCTTTAGCAAAATCAGTTGAATGCTTATAGCCTTTATTGTCATTCCTCAGTATACACTCAGGCTATGTGTCTAGATTGTTTCACTACCAAAGTATTTCAAAGCTGCTCAACGTAATATTGCATGTACAGGTTACAGTCAATGCCTTTCCTTCTTTCTGAATATCTGAGGAGAGCGACTGAGTGAAAGAATTGCCAAGACTCAGGTCTGAAAGGTCAAACTGAAATTAATTGTAAAACGTTTGGTTGGTGTGAAATTGGAAGATGATTTAATAAAGGAATGGGAAACGTCGCCCCTCTACATTTACCAGTTCGAACTGGTCCCAACACACACCAGATGCTGAGTAGATGCATTTTCGCTGCCACTTCTGTAACAATATTTGAAGATACCCATTTTGAAACACCAACCGTAAATGTTGTCGTCTCCCTGGATGTTTCGACCTCATTAAATGAATAAATGATTTGTAGTCACATGTATTTCGGCCAATGTGGTACAAGAAATGTTTGCCTTGTGTCAGCAGTGATTCTGAGAGTGCAGGAGGAGTGCCGAATCTCAGTAAGTTGAAAGACCCCGAACTTTGTTACAATTACTCACCATAAAACTGAGGATCAAGCACTCTGATGGACTGACTTCGATCCATGAGAAGCAATTCGTCAGATTCCTGGTGCCCTTAATTTCAAAGCTCTATCGCTTTCTGTCCCACATCCGCAAAATTTGCCAGTAGCCACTTAATGGATGGCATCAAATTACCCACGTACGCCATCTCCTGCATTTTCACTGAACACATACTTCTTGTGGCACCATCAAAGCCAAACTCAATTTTTTCCAGCAGCATCTCGGATATTAATTCAGAAGTTGATGACTATTGTTTTGGGCGACAAATTATCTGTAAGAATGACAATGGTTTTTCCATGTTTTTCCTATTTTAAACTTGATACAATACCACCTTCAGCTGGGAGATATCTGCCATTGCAGAGGTCGAATGTCAAACTATTCAAGGATTCAGTCAGAGGGGGACCAGCAACACGCAGCAGCATTCAAACCTGATAGCAGCAATAATTCACACAATTACCGGGTGCAATCTTAATGAGTGATATCTTAATGTCTATTTTGTCCTCTGTTTCTCTTTCCTCGCGTGCCTACAATGTTGAACAGCCCTTCCGCCATCTCCCACGTAATTTTTACTCTTGTCAAAAACGACATTTGTTTTAAAGGTTAGGCATGCTTAAAATTAGCTCGTGCACAAAGGATACTTGTCTTACAGTGGATAAAGTGCACAATGTGATGATACCTATCATTAAAATACGCAACAATTTAGATTCTCCTCTCTGTTGCTCTTCAGACTGTCCTTCCTTCTCCTGGAAAATATTCTTTAATTATTGATTTGTTGGTGACAATTAACAGACCAGACATTCATCACAATACCTGACACAAATGTATAGATCGTTTCCCAATAAATCATCACTGACATAATACAAAATTAGACTATGTTATTGCAGGGCTGGATGACTACTGAGAAATGAGCGTGAACAAATATGCATTGTGTTCATCACCATGAGAATGAATTTTTGGTACTGAAGCGTGATGGTAATTTCCCATCCTTTCAGTTGGGATGTTCACATGCAATGAAAAGTCAGCAAGGTAGTGCAGAAACGTTATTCGCCCCATGCAAGGGCTGAGGACAAAGCAGTCCTCTTAAAGATTGGCATAAAGATGTACACAATTAAATCTGAAATGAACAGAAATTTCTTCTCTCGAAGGGAAATTAGTCTGAGGAAATCTTTACCACAGACGTTGGGCTGCTAAGTAAGTTAAACGCTGAGCCAGACGACTGTATTAGCATTAGAGTGATCAGGCGTTCTTTGGAGAAAACAGGACAGTGAAGTTCATATTTATTTAACTTCACGCTTCGCTGGGATGAGTGGTTCACTATTACTTCTATGACGTACGTTGCTAATTCTTTACAATGACGATATAGAGAACGACAGATGTTGAAACATCATAGTGGATGAAGAGTTGGATTGGAAAAAGCACAACAGGTCAAGCAACATCAGAGGAGAAGTGGATTCGACGTTTCAGGTCGGAATCTTTCATCAGGGCTGGGGGAGGGGAAGGGGCTGCGAAATAAATAGAGGGAGTGGGTGCGACTTGGAGTAGGTTGGTGGGATGCATGTAGAGGATGGCTGTGATTGTTCAGTGGGAAGGGTGAAGTGGATAGGGGGGAAGGAATATGGACAGGTAGGGTCAGGATAAAGGGCCGGGGTGCAGAGAGAGGACTGGTCTTGGTTTGAGGTAGGGGGTGGGGTGATTTGTAAGCTGGTCATTTTTATGTTCAGGCTTTACAACTGAAACAAAATGACAGAGTAGGCCTTTCTTTGTGTATAGTCACGCAGTGACTTATTAATAACTGCAATAGCATAAAGAATAAGGGAAATGAGTTTGTATCAAACATCGAAATTGGCATGTATGACGTAGTGGACATCACGAAGAGACTTCTGCTAGGAGATCAGGATTGGGAGCTGAATATTCAAGGATGTACATTCCATCGAAAAGGTAGGACGGTGGGCAGAGGGAGTGGATTTGCCTTATGAGTAAGAAACGAAATTAACTCAATGGTAAAAAAACAAGTAGGTTCAAATTGTTTAGAATCCGTGTGGGTAAAGTTCAGGACGAGCAGAGGTTTTTTTTTAAAAAAAGCCTTAGTCGGAGTTATGTGCTGGCCTCCAAGCCTAGTCAGGAGCTGGGACGCAAAATGCAGCCGGTGATAGAAAAGATGCTTCAGAAAGGCAAGGTTACAGTGATCATGGGGGATTTCAATATGCAGGTGGACTGAGAAAATGACAGTCGTGGTGGAGTGCAAGAAAAGGAATTTGTGGAATGTCCACAAGATGGCTTTTTGGAGCAGCTTGTGCGGGAGCTGATTAGGGAACACGCAATACTGGATTTAGTGTTGTGCAATGAAGCAGATCTCATAAAGGATCGTAAGGTAAAGGAAACCTCAGGAGGCAGTTATCATGATAAGACTGAATTTACTCTGGAATTTGAGAGGGATAACATAGAACCAAAGCGGTGTTATAGCTGAATAAAGGCAACTGTAGAGGCATGAGGAAGGACCTGGGTAGAAATGATTGGCAGAGGAGTCTAGCAAGAAGGGCAGTGGAACATAATGGCAGGAGTTTCTGAAAGTAATTCAGTAGACACATCTGAGATTCATCCCGAGGATAAAGAACCCTGATTTATGGAGAAGGAAGCAACCATGGCTGACTGGAAGCCAGGGATATCATAAAAGCATTGAGTAAGTATATAGTGTGGGGAAGGGCAGAGGGAAACCAAAGGCTTGGGAAGCCTACAACGACCAACAGAGAACAAAATCTAAAGAAATAAGGAGGAAGCAGGTGAAATATGAGGGGAAGCTGGCCAGTGATATAAAGGAAGACTGTAAGTGTTTCTTTAAACACATAAAGGGCAACAGTGAACATTGGGTCATTGCAAAATGACGATAGAGAGATAGCAGTAAGGAACAAGGAGCTGGCTGAAGAACTGAATAATTACTTCGTGTCAGTCTTCACAGTGGAAGACTCGAGTAATATCCCTAACATTCAAGAGGGAGGGGCAGAGCTGAGAATGGTGTCCATCACCAAGGAGAATGTGCTAGAAAATCTGAACGGCCTAAGGTGGGTAAATCACCTGGACCAGATAGACTGAACCCCAGAGTTCGAAGGGAAATATTTGAAGAGATAGTGGAGCCGTTGGTGGTGATCTTTCAGTATTCATAGAACATAGAAAGATACAGCACAGAACAGGCCCTTAGGCCCACGATGTTGTGCTGAAACTTAATCCTAATGTAAAATATAGTAACTTAACCTATGCAGCCCTCAACTCACTGCTATCCATGTGCATGTCTGGCAGTCGCTGAAATGTTCCCAGTGACTTCGCTTCCACCACCTCAGCTGGCAACGCATTACATGCATTCACAACTCTCTGCGTAATCACTAGAATTGGGGAGGGTCCCATAAGAATGGCTGTCTGGAAGAAAGCAGAGAGTGGGGACAAAAGAATCCTTCTCAGGCTGGCAGCCAATGAGTAGTGATGTTCAACAAGGCTCAGTGTTGACACCACCACTTTTCACTTTTTACATTAATGATCCAGATGAAGGAATTGAGGGCATTCTAGCTACGTTTTCAGACGATACAAATGTAGGTAGAGGGACGGGGAGCATTGAGGAGTTGGGGAGGTTGCAGAAGAATTTGCACAGGTTAGGAGAGTGCCCAAAGAAATGGCAGATAGAGTAAAACGTGGGAAAGTGTGAAGTGATGCACTTTAGTAGGAAAATTGAAGCATGGATTGTTTTATAAATGGCGAGAAAATTCAGAAGTCTGAGGTGTAAAGAAACTTGGGAGCCGTCATCCAAGATTCTCTCAAGGAAAACTTATAGGTTGACTCAGTAGGTAGGAAGGCAAATGCAATGGTGGCATTTATTTTGCGATAACGTGAATAGAAAAGCAGAGATGTACTTCTGAGCCTCTATAAGGCTCTGGTCAGACCACATTTGAAGTGTTGAATTCATGTTTGGGCCCCATATCATGGGAAGGATGTAATAGTCCTAAGTGTGTTCATGAAAATGATTCCATAAATGAAAAGTTTAACTTATAAGGAACATTTGATCATTCAGGGTATTTTTATGCGATGGAGTTTAAAAGGATGTGAGGGGACCTAGTTGAAACACACAGAATACTGAATGGCCTGAACAAAGTAGTTATTGGGAAGATGTTTCAATTGGTATGAGATGTTCGGAACCAAGGTCATAGTCTTCCAATAAAGGCAAGGCCATTTAAAACGGAGTTATTGAGAAACGACTTCGGCCAGAGACTGGTGCATCTATGGAATTCATTGTCAAAGATGTCAATCATGGCTGATTGATGCACAAAAGCCTATCTATCTCTGTCCTTGATATACTCCGTAGACAGAGATAGATAGGCTTTTGTGTATCAATTTTCAGCTATGATTGAACAGTGGAGCAGACTCAATGGCCTTACTGGCCTAATTTCTGCTCCTATGTCTTGTGGTCTTATGGTCTTTTCGATTTCTATTCATTCTTGTCCATTCGCGGTTGAGATTCGTCTACAGTCTCCTGGATATAGGCACGGCCTGTGTAGCTTTGTTATGGGCGTATCAGTCTTGAACGTACTTACAGCACAGCCTCTTGCAAATAATTCCAGTTTCATTTTCCTCTGGATGCCTGCTTATCTTTCTTAAATGTGTGTGTTTATATTCTGAGATTAGGCATGCGACTCCAAGATACTCTCACAGGTTGAAACGACATTTCCTGATTTATTCAACTTTAGAGCAAGTTTTCATGACACATTTCTACAGCAGTGATACTTGAAGGTAGGCCTGCTGACTCAATTTCGGGATATTACCACAAGTCGCAAGATCCCTCCACGCAGTTTACCCCTCGATTGAAGAATTATTCATGTGGTGATAAATAAAAATAATCATACGTGATCACACTCACCTCTATGCAAATCTTCAGACATGGAATAACATCGAGTAATTTTGTGTTGTATTCCAACTGTTCTAATTGAAATGGTTCCAGAGGTTAGAGTCCAGTTTGGGAGATGTATGCCTGGCATGTTGATCATCAAAGCAAATCAAGCATGTAATCGGGTTTTCCAGCATGAAGGAGGCAGCTGAAGAGGCGTTGCGAAGAATTGAAATTTGATTCCGCTTTTTAAAGATCAGCTTGATTCCATAATGACATCTGTCGATTCTGTTCGAGGCAACGTTCGTTCACAAAGTCACACTGAGCGAACATGACGTCATGACAAAATGTGGGCTATGATTTTACTAAACTGACATGGGGGTAGGGGAAAGAAATCACCCGAATTACTGGCATCTCAACAAAGAGAAGCAAAGAAGAAAGAGACCTTAAAATACCAACAGGGAATTCGTGAATTTCAACTGTTTATTCAAGTTGAGGGAAGAAAAGAATGTACACTGCAAGTTGATGCTGTTTTCTGTTTGAATGGTGCCAGCACTTGTTGCTCTCGCTCTAGCAAGGATGAGTTTCAAATTTCTCCTGGCATCCACCAGCAGATGTTAGAAATGCGTCACACTGAGTTGAAGGGAGTGAAACAGGGAAACAGACTATGAGAAACAGTGACATAATTTTCTTGAAAATCTCAGGAGGTCTGTCAGTATCTGTGAAGTGAAATCAGATATAATGTTAAGGGACGAGGGACCCATCCTCAGAACTGGTTTCTCTACGCAGACGTTTTCTCAAAATTAATGTTGAGAATCTGAAATTAACACATGGCAGGATAATGTCAACGATGTAAATGCATTTTTGTTTTAAAGAACACTAACAGGTTGACAAGCACAGGGACGCTAAAGGAACAGATTTTTAAAACAAAACACTGTGAATAAATGGAATTGTGAATATGGAATAAACGGTCAGTGTACCCATTGGGAAATACAATGTGTTTTCAGGGTGCTGGATGCTAATACCCTTATCTCCTGTCATCAATTCTCCCATGGGGTTTGATTCCATGCTGCAGAGCTCCTGCCGAAAGAGCTGATACCGCAGTCTCCTTTTGCAGTTATGGTCGTGAAAGTCTTCTCAATGACAATGAGCTGCAAATCTAACACTTTAATCAACTTGGTGAAGTGGTGTGATGGGAGCCGCAGCTTCTGATCTTCAGTAGCCTGACCAGGGAGGATGCAGGCCACTCTTCGCCAGGAAATGCAGCACTTTGACCATCAGAGACAATGAGTGAGAGGATCCCGCCGTCGTCCTCTGCGTAGTCATCCTCAGCACGATACAAACCAATCAGCACCCAGAACAGAAAACACGTACAGACAGGAGCTGTACTGACAGCCTCACCATCTCAGCAAAAACAACCTTACAGAAGACCAGCGGTAATTGAATGAAAATAAATGTTGAGGAGCTCCTATTTTCAATTTGAAAGTATCACATGAATCATAATTCGTCAGAATTTAGAGTACATCGATTATCTAACCAACCTGTTCAGAGGTGTTGTGCACACCTTTAGACTAACTGAATCAATAAACTGGATCTTTTTGATCAAAAGGTCACTCCACATCAGTAACCACTAAGAATTCCAAGTGCAACTCACCTGCGTTGAATTATTCAGGATAGTGAAGATTATCAATATTAAAAGTGCCTCCATCTTCACGTCCTTTTGACAGGAGTACAATACCGAAATCAACAATGGCTTTTGAGATTATTCTACAGTCTCCAGGATAGAGGCACGGCCTGTGTAGCTTTGTTATGGGCGTATCAGACTTGAACGTACTTACAGCACAGCGTCTGTTGCAAATAATTCCAGTTTCATTTTCCTCTGGATGCCTGCTTATCTTTCTTAAATGTGTGTGTTTATATTCTGAGATTAGGCATTCGACTCCAAGATACTCTCATTGGTTGAAACGACATTTCCTGATTTATTCAACTTTAGAGCAAGTTTTCATTACACATTTCTACAGCAGGGGAGGCAGATCCGAGCAGGAAGTGCAGCGATTATACTTTCACCTTTACATAAAATGAAATGTAAATTATAAGGACTTCTCACCCGCCATATTAGAAATACCGAATTAGAACAGTGGAGCGAGTAAAGAGAGTAATCACTGTGAAAATGCAGCTGAAAAGAGACTTCTTTCAATTGAAGATAAAGACACCATCATATACTTCTTCACATTTCGATTATGGTCTCTCCAATCATAATGAAGCTGGGTTCACTGGGGTGAATTCTCCTCACTCTCTAACAGATCACACGAGGGTGTTGATTTGAACGGGAGTACTCAAATCTGAATCTGTTCTGTGTCTTTGTGAGCGCTCGGAGTCTTCAGTTTATTTTCCCTGCGGCTCTGGGAAATAACTGGGTGACAGTTTAATCCGAGGTTAATTTGGTTTCCTTCTTGATGTGAGTTTGAATATTTAACAGTACATTGTATCAGCCCTCCATTTGCACAAACTCTAATAGAAAGCCAATCTATGATTCAAGGAAGTTTTTGTACAGGGGTGAGATTGCTTCTCATCACTGTGCTGTCCCAGAAAGCGCAGTAATACATCGCAACGTCCGACAGCTGTAGCCTGGCGATAGTCAAACTGGTGAATTTCTTCGAGGTCTGAAGTTCCATAGAGAAACGATCTTGCACAAAATTTGCTTTATGATCGCTACCAGCAGTATTTTTCCAAAAAATAAATTCGGGCTGTGAGCTTTGATGCTGTCGGTACCAGAGCAATATATAGCTGCTCAATGTAGTATCATAGGTACAGGTTAGTGTCACCGCATCTCCTTCTGTCCGAACGTCTGAGGGGAGTGACTGGGTGACAGAATCTCCGCGACTCAGGTCTGAAAGGGAAAACAGATATCAAATGTAACCTGTCACGCTGCGCTCAGATAAAACTATGATTTAATTAATAAATGTGAAATGCATTTCCTCCATGTTTACCTGTTAGAAATGCGACCCACACAAACCACATGGTCAATAGCCGCATTGTCACTATCCTCTGTGCAGCAGGACACTCGGATGCTTAAAGGCACTCAGTCTATTAAATCTGCTCCCATGTAAAATGCTGACGTGTCTCTGAATGTTCGCGCATCACTGGCTTATGTGAATGGTGATGCTGTGTGGGTGGGAGGAAGAGAGCTGACTCTCAAAGAATTGACACATCCTGAGATAGGCGAAAGTCACAGCATTGAAGGTTCTGACAGATTATGGTCTATCTTCGATAAGCTTTTCCCCAGAATCAGGGAATCGTTTACTCTCACAATTACTTTTCACTGCCCCATATCCTCAAATGACGCTAACTTTTGTTCTTAACATTTTGTGCGGGGGAGGAGATGGGCAAAAATACCCACGCCACCCCTAGATTTCCGCTGTACATATTCTGACCCCCTTAACATACAAATCTTCAAGTGCCCTGCTTCTACATCACTGAAACCAATCTCAACCTTGCCCAACAGCATCTTTGTTAGCACTTTAGCTGAATTCACCCTTTATTCGCCTTCACTTGCTGCTTCTCAGCCCTTACGTTCAAGATTAACATTTTCTCCCTGTGTTAGTTCCTGGCATCATTCGTCACTCAGCTCAGTTTCACATTCTTAATCACCCTCTGCAGGTGTTTTCTGACTAACTGAAAACAGAGACCTCACACAGTAGGACCTGCTGTATATCTGAATAATTTTACAGTTGCTATCTTTGGTTCATGCACTGTGTGTCTGTGTCCATCTCTGTGTGTATGCATAAATGTGTGCGTGCGTGAAAGAGAGAGAGAGGGTTAGAGAAGGGCAGACAGCGAGAGGGTTTGTAAGATTGCTTGCCAAACTCTCTGGCAATCGGAGGTCCTTGCCAGGCCTTTGTTAGGGTCAAAGCCAACCTGCGTTGCACGTCAACATGCCTTGACGTGATGCCATGTCACTCTCTGCTGGCGGCTAGGAGTTACTACAACTGCGAACAGAGGTAGGGCAGCAACAGACATCATCATCCAATCTGATAGAAGCGTTATAGAGCATGCATAGATAAATAGGGTCAGTGTGGAAATGAGGGTAGTGGTCACTGAGAAAATTACAGAATGGCCAATGTGGGGATCACAAAGATGATCATTCTGGGAAAAAAAAACAGACATGTTTAAGATATTAATTACATACTCTCATTATCAAGTCCTCTTTGAAAATTATATACCTCAATTCAATCACGTGTCAATCTTGCAAACTCCAGAGCATACACCGCCAGGCTGTACACTCTTCCCATCTCTATCTCAGTCTTGTGCATAATTAGCACAAATGCTCTGTCATACATAATTTCACAGATTCTCCTCTACTTGAGAGAAGAAATATCTCTTCATTTCCATCTTCAATGTGTGACCTCTCATTCTGCGAGTGTGCCACTTCTCCGAGACTGTCCATCAGTGCAACAACCTTTCTGTACCCACTCTGTCAATTTTTCATTCCACGCATCGACAGCATGCAAGAGTTGAGTGTGAGCCTGCTGACACCAATCGGGACACGACCACAAGGTCACAAGATCTCTCCATGATGTTTGCATCGAAATAGATGAATTATGCTGACATTGATAAACAGATAGCATAGAACAGAGAGCAATACAGTGAAGATCATGCCCTTTCGCCCTCGATGTTTTGATAACCTGTGAACTAATGTAAGCCCATCCTCCGACACTATCCCATTATCATCTATGTACTAAACAAAGGATTGCTTAAATGCCCCAATGTGACTAGATAACTACATTGGCAGGCAGAGCATTCCACATCCTTACCACTCTCTGAGTTGACAATCTGCCTCTGACATTTATCTTAAATATATCACCCCTCAATTTGTAGATATGCCTCCACATGCAAGCTGACGTCATCATCCTAGGAAAAAGACGTTCACGGTCGATCCTATCTAATTTCTGATCACCTTGTATATCTCTATCAAATCCCCTCTTAGTCTTCTTCTCTGCAAAGAGAGCAGACCCAATCTCAGCCTTTCCTCATATGACCGTCTCTCCAGACCAAACAATATCCTGGTAAATCTCCTCAGCACCTTTTCCAATGCTTCGACATCCTTCCTGTAATGGAGCGACCAGAACTGTACACAATATTCCAAGTGCGGCTGCACTAACATTATATATAGCTGCAGCATGACATTACGGTTCCAGAACACAATCCCTCTCCCAATAAAAACAAACACATTGTATGCCATCTTAACAGCACTCTCAACCTGGGTGGCAGTTTTCATGGATCTATGTACATGACTCCAAGTTCCCTCTGCACATCAACACTACCAAAATTCTTGCCATGGATCCGGTATTGTGCCTTCCTGTTATTCTTCCCGAAGTGAATCACCTCACATTTGTCTGCATTGAAATCCACTTGCCACCTCTCAGCACAATTCTGCAGTTGATCCAAGTCCCCTTGCAACCTGCAACATTCTTCCACACTGTCCACTTCTCCACCGACTTTAGTGTCATCTGCAAACTTACTTACCAATACACCTATACCTGCGTCCAACTCTTTATAAAAATGGCAAACAGCAATGGTCCCAAAACAGATCCTTGTGGCACACCACTAGTAACCGATCTCCAGACTGAAAATTTTCCATCAACCTCCACTCGCTGCCTTCTTACAGAAAGCCAGTTTCTAATCCAAACTGCAGAATCAAAATCAACTCCATGCTTCTGCATTTTCTCCAACAGCCTACCATATGGAACCTTATCAAAGGCTTGACTGAAGTCCATGTATACCACGTCAAATTTGTTACCCTCATCCACATGGTTCCTCACTTTCTCAGAAAATTCAATGAGATTTGCGAGACATGACTGCCCTTGACGAAACCATGTTGCCTATCTGCAATCAAATTGTTGCTTGCTTGATGATTATAAATTATATCTCTTATCATCCTTTCCAAAACATTTCCTACAATAGACGGAAGTCTCACGGGTCTATAATTACCTGGGTCATTTCTACTTCCCTTCTGGAACAAGGGCACAACATTTGAAATCCTCCAGTCTTCTGGTACTAAACCTCGAGACAATGACGAGACTCCATCATCACCTCCCAAACTTCCCATAGAATCCTTGGATAAACTCATCCGGCCCAGAGGACTTGTGTAATTGTACCCCTTCTGGAATTGGTAACACCTCCTCCTGACTAATCTCGATTCTAGTCTAAAACCTCTATCTCATTCTTCTCCTCTACAATATTCTCCTTTTCCTGAGTGAAGAAAATTGAGAAATATTCGTTTAGCCCCTCTCCCGATCTTTGCAGTGTCCACATACAGTTTCCCACTTCTGTCTTTGGCTGGCCCTATTCCCACTCTAGACATCCTTTTATTCCTCACTTACCTATAGAAAGCTTTAGGATTCTCCTTTATTCTACCTGCTAAAGACTGCACATATGCTCTCCTCGCTCTTCTTAACTCTCTCTTTAAATCATTCCTAGCTAATTTGTAACTCTCCTTCGCCTCACCTGAAACATCTCGTCTCAACTTCACATTTGCCTCCTTCTCCCGCTTAAGAAGAGATGAAATTTCTTTAGTAACACACGGTTACCTTACATTATGGCGTGCTTTCAGCCTGACAGGGACATACCAACTAAGGACACGCAATATATGTTCCTTAAACCAGCTCCACATTTCGATTGCCTCCATCTCATGCATTTTTCTACCCCATTCCATGCATTCTAAGTCTTGCCTAATCGCATTCTAATTGCCCTTCCCCCATCTCTAACTCTTGCCCTTTGGCATGTACTTATTCCTTTACATCGCTAAACTAAACATAACCGAATTATGGTCACGCTCTCTAAAGTGCTCACCTACCACTAAATCAAACTGCTGGCTTGGCTCATGATCAAATGTGCCCTTCCGTCTTGTCGGACCTTCCACATACTGTGTCAGGAAATCTTCCTGTACACATTGGAAAAAACTGATCCATCCGACGCACTAGATGTACGGCATTTCCAGTCAATGTTAGGGAAGTTAAACTCCCCCATAACGACTACCCTCTTCCTTTCATTCCTAACCAGAAAGTTTAGGCGATCCTCTCCTCTATATCCATGGAACTCTGCAGAGGTCTCTAAAAAAAACCCCGGCAGTGTGACCTCTCCTTTCCTGTTTCTAACCTCAGCCCATACCATCTCAGTAGACGTGACCTCGTCAAAAGTTCTTTCAGCCACTGCTATTCTGCCCTCGACTACATAGGCCACGCTTCCAACTCTTCTACCACCTTTCCTGTTCTAAATGAAAGATCTAAATCCTAGAAGCTGCAACATCCATTCCAGGCCCTGGCCTATTCATGTCTCCAAAATGGCCACAACAACGAAGTCCCAGGTATCTATCCATGCTGCAAACTCGCCTACCTTATTTCGGACAATTCTGGCATTGAAGCAGACATACTTCAAACCAGCTTGCTGTCCGCCAGCACATTCGTGTGACTATGAAATCCTGTCCATACCCTCCCGACTCTCATCCTCCTGTGCACTGGAACTACTCCAACTGCGACTGCACTGACATTTTATATAGCTGCAGCATGACTTTACGGTTCCAGAACACAATCCCTCTACCAATAAAACCAAACGCATTGTATGCCATCTTAACAGCACTATCAACCTGGGTGACAGTTTTCAGGGATCTATGTACATGACTCCAAGTTCCCTCTGCACATCAACACTACCAAAGGTCTTGCCATGGATCCGGTATTGTGCCTTCCTGTTATTCTTCCCGAAGTGAATCACCTCATATTTGTCTGCATTGAAATCCACTTGCCAGCTCTCAGCACAATTCTGCAGTTGATCCAAGTCCCCTTGTAACCTGCAACATTCTACCACACTGTCCGTTTCTCCACCGACTTTAGTGACATCTGCAAACTTATTTACCAATACACGTATACCTGCGTCCAACTCTTTATAAAAATGGCAAACAGCAATGGTCCCAAAACAGATCCTTGTGGCACACCACTAGTAACTGATCTCCAGACGGAAAACTTTCCATCAACCACCACTCGCTGCCTTCTTACAGAAAGCCAGTTTCTAATCCAAACTGCAGAATCAAAATCAGCTCCATGCTTCTGCATTTTCTCCAACATCCTACCATGTGGAACCTTGTCAAAGGCTTGACTTAAGTCCATGTATACCACGTCAAATTCGTTACCCTCATCCACACCTTCTCAGAAAACTCAATGAGATTTGCGAGACATGACTGCCCTTGACGAAACCATGTTGACTATCTGCAATCAAATTGTTGCTTGCTAGATGATTATAAATTGTATCTCTTATCATCCTTTCCAAACCTTTTCCTACAGTAGACGTAAGGCTCACGTGTCCATAATTACCTGGGTCATTTCTACTTCCCTTCTTGAACAAGGCGACAACATTTGCAATCCTCCAGTCTTCTGGTAGTAAACCTCTAGACAATGACAACTCAATGATCAAGGCCAAGACTCCAACATCACCTCGCCATCTTCCTAGAGAATCCTCGGATAAATCTCATCCGGCCCAGAGGACTTGTCTAATTGTACCGCTTCTGGAATTGGTAACACCTCGATCCTTTCTCGTCTAAAACCTCTATCTCATTCTTCTCCTCTGCAATGTTCTCCTTTTCCTGAGTGAAAATCGTTGAGAAATATTCGTTTAGCACCTCTCCCGATCTTTGCAGTGTCCACATACAGTTTCCCACTTCTGTCTTTGGCTGGCCCGATTCCCACTCTAGACAACCTTTTATTTCTCACTTACCTATAGAAAGCTTTCGGATTCTCCTTTATTCTGCCTGCTAAAGACTGCACATACCCTCTCCTCGCTCTTCTTAACTCTCTCTTTAAATCATTCCTAGCTAATTTGTAACTCTCCATCGCCTCACCTGAAACATCTCGTCTCAACGTCACATTTGCCTCCTTCTCCCGCTTAAGAAGAGATGAAATTTCTTTAGTAACAAACGGTTACCTTACATTATGGCGTGCTTCCAGTCTGACAGGGACATATCTACTTAGGACACGCAATATATGTTCGTTAAACCAGCTCCACATTTCGATTGCCTCCATCCCGTGCATTTTGCTACCCCATTCCATGCATCCTAAGTCTTGCCTAATCGCATTCTAATTGCCCTTCCCCCATCTCTAACTCTTGCCTTTTGGCATGTACTTATTCCTTTACATCGCTAAACTAAACATAACCGAATTATGGTCACGCTCTCTAAAGTGCTCACCTACCACTAAATCAAACTGCTGGCTTGGCTCATGATCAAACACCAGATCCAATGTGCCCTTCCCTCTTGTCGGACCTTCCACATACTGCTTCAGGAAACCTTCCTGTACACATTGGGAAAAAAAACTGGTCCATCCGACGCACTAGATGTACGGCATTTCCAGTCAATGTTAGGGAAGTTAAACTCCCCCATAACGACTACCCTCTTCCTTTCATTCCTAACCAGAAACGTTTAGGCGATCCTCTCCTCTATATCCATGGAACTCTGCAGAGGTCTCTAAAAAAAACCCCGGCAATGTGACCTCTCCTTTCCTGTTTCTAACCTCAGCCCATACCATCTCAGTAGACGCGACCTCGTCAAAAGTTCTTTCAGCCACTGTTATTCTGCCCTCGACTACCAAGGCCACGCTTCCAACTCTTCTACCACCTTTCCTGTTCTAAATCAAAGATCTAAATCCTAGAAGCTGCAACATCCATTCCAGGCCCTGGCCTATTCATGTCTCCAAAATGGCAACAACAACGAAGTCCCAGGTATCTATCCATGCTGCAAACTCGCCTACCTTATTTCGGACAATTCTGGCATTGAAGCAGACATACTTCAAACCAGCTTGCTGTCCGCCAGCACATTCGTGTGACTATGAAATCCTGTCCATACCCTCCCGACTCTCATCCTCCTGTGCACTGGAACTACATCCATTCCTCTGCTGAGCTAGCTCAAACCCACCCGAATGCCGACAGTAAATTTCCCACCAACGTTATTGGTAACCCTTTCTTTCAAGTGAAGACCATCCTGTTTGCAAATGTCTCACCTTCCCCAGAATGTGCTCCAAATAACTGTGTTCCTGAAACCCTTCCTCGTGCACCATCCTGCAGCCACGTGTTCAGCTGATATCTCTCCCGATTCCTTACCTCGTTATCACGTGGCACCAGTAACAAATCAGAGATAACAACTCTGTGTATTCTAGTTCTCAGCTTCCACTCTCGCTCCCTGAAATCCTGACTTACATCCCTATCCCTCTGTCTAACTATGTCGTTGTACCTACGTGGACCACGACTTGGGGCTGGTCACCCTCTCCCTTCAGGACTCAAAAACACGATCTGAAACATCACAGACCCTGGCACCTGGGAGACAACACACCAACCCTGAGTCTCGTTCTTTCCCAACAACACTTCTCTCTGAACCGCTAACTATTGAGTCCCCAATGAGTCTCCTCATTTCCCACCTTCCCTTCGGCGCAACCGGGACAGATTATGTGCCAGAGACATGCGCCCCACCGCATGCCCTTGGTAAGTTGTCTCCCCCCCCCCCCCCCGCCCCCGAAATATCCAGAATATTATATTTGTTTTTCAGGAGAACGACCACAGAGGATTCCAGCACTGATTTCGTTTTCCTTCTTCGAACAGTTACCCAGCTTTATTCATGCCTGGGAATAATTACTTCCCTTTAAGTCTTCTCTATCACAGCCTCTGCCTCCCGAATAGTCCAAGGTTCATCCGGCTCCCGCTCCAGTTCCCTAACGCGGTCTTGGAAAGTGCGAGAGTTTTTTTTTTACATTACGCTAGTGTGGAAACAGGCCCTTCGGCCCAAAACGTCCACACCGACTCACCGAAGCGCAACCCACCCATACCCCTACATTTACCCCTTACCTAACACTACGGGCACTAACACTTCAAACCAGTCGTGTGACCATGAAATACTGTCCATAACCTCCCGACTCTCATCCTCCTGTACCTAACACTGTGGGAGGAAACCGGAGCACCCGGACGAAACGGGGAGAACGTGCAAACTCCACACAGTCAGTCGCCTGAGGCGGGAATTGAACCCGGGTCTCAGGCGCTGTGAGGCAGCAGTGCTAACCACTGTGCCACCGTGCCGCCCACAAGAGTTGTATGCTCTTCCTGCAGATGTACTTGGATGGGGCACTAATGGTGTCCCTCACCTCAAACATCATGCAGGACGATCATTTCTAATCCAAAAGTGGAAATGAATGTCTCTTAATGGTCATGAACAAGTGAAGAATCTGATCTAGTTTT
>NC_057753.1:14414549-14428122 GCF_004010195.1 Chiloscyllium plagiosum
AGGGCAGCAGAGAGATTGACAAAATATCAGCGGGAAGTTCCCCTCTAAGTCACTCGCCCTCTGCCTTGGAAATGTATCACCCACCCTTCAGTATCAGTGGATCATTAGAGTGCCTTTTCTTCCCTCATAATATCCTGTCTTTACCTCAACACTAAGTGATGCAGCTGTTTGAAAATGTTAACCGCCATCTCCTCCAGGGTATTTGGGTGGGGCAGCATGGTGGCTCAGCAGCTAGCACTGCAGCCTCACAGTACCGGTAACCCCGGTTCGATTCCAGCATTATGCAAATGACTGTGTGGAATTTGTACATCTTTCCCGTGTCTGTGTATATATCCTTCCGGTGCGCTGGCTTCCTCCCATAATCCAAAAGTGTGTGGGAAAGAAGCATTGTCCATGGCAAACTGCCCGTAGTCTTAGGTACATTAGTTAGAGAAATGAGGAAATGGGTCTGGGTGGGTTACACTTCAGGGAGTTGGCAGAGGGCTTGTTTGGTCGAAGGGCCAGTGTCCAAACGGTAGGGCTTCCAAGTTCTAAGTACTATGCCAGACAGAGGCGATCACATAGTCCGAGGAAAAAAAATCAAGGAGTTGCTAATATTATCTTTAGGTGATAAAGCTGAGACATTTTTCAATCTCTAAGGATACGATGGCATTTTATCGTGGGCGGGGCTTATAGAATGAGTGTCTTCAAATCTCCATTCCGCAGAGGACAGCAACAATGCGGCCACTCAGCAGCAAGTCTTACAGGTAAATACGAAGTAAGTGCATTTCACATTTCTTCATCAAGCCATAGTTTAAACTGACCATAGCCTGATGGTTTACAATTGATTTCTGTTTTCTCTTTTAGATCTGAGTCATGGAGATTCTGTTGCTCAGATGTTTGGACAGAATAAGACGAGGTGACTCTAAGTTGTAACTATGAAACTGTAGCGAGCTCCTATGCATTTTACTCTAACCGACAGCACCCAAACATACAACCCGGACCTATTGTGGGGAAAGGTACTGATGGTTCTGGTTATAAAGCAAATTTGCATAATATCGTTTCTATATGGAATTTCAGACCTTAAAGAAACTTACCAGTTTTACTATAACAGGTTACAGCTGTCTGAAACTGCCATGTATTCCTGCACGATATTGAGTGATGAGAAACTGCATCACTCCTGCAGACAAAACTTCCCTGAACCATAAGTTGGCTCTCTGCCTGTGGGACTTGGCATGATTCACAGACTGTTGCAACGATCTGTTCAAAGTCGTTCAGAGAGGAAATCAAATTAACCTTGGTCAAACTGTTAGCCAAAGGTTTCCCGGAGTTCGGATGAAAAAAAATTGAAAATTCTGAGCACTCATACACGCACAGAAAAGAGTCATGTTTGAGTATTCACCTTCAAAATCCATGGTCAACAGTTTCCTGTCATGTGAGTTGTAGACAGTAAGCGTGGAGGTAGCACAACCCTTAGTTCCCAAGCTTCACAGACACTGACGAATTATTGTGGTGTTGATAAACACAAAGAATGTTTTCAATCATCAATTTCTCTTCAGACATCCAGCCCTGGAACAATACAACGTACTTTTTTGCAAGGTTAGTGGGATTTTAATGAGAATGGGCCCATAATTTAGAGTCCAGGAATTGTTATGACACGGGCTAAACCAGCCCACCCGCCACTCCCGCTATTTTAAACTGGAACACAAAGGTAAGTTACCCGTGCTGTAATCTGTTAAAACTCGAGAGGCCAAGAACTGTCCCAAAAGTCACTATTTTAAATAAAATCTGACCTTTGAATGTCAAAAACAGAATAAATAATTAACAACTTTTTACGGCTCCTTTCTTCAACCTATATTTTACATTCACTTCTGTAATACTGGTCCAATAAAAACCCCCGTTAAGGTTTACCAAAGAAATTAAATTTCAAAACCAGCCAGCTGTCAAATCTTTCCTTTCTATCCTCATCTGTCTTCTTTTCTTTTTCTAAAGGATTCTTTTTCACATTAGGTCGACAGATAAAGGTACCTTGAAGACAGCTGTTCTTCGGACAGTCTGCATAGTTGGTGGCTTGGCAGCGCTCCTCCAACTGTTCAATTTATAGAACGTAGAACGTAGAACATAGAACATTACATCGCAGTACAGGCCCTTCGGCCCTCGATGTTGCGCCGCCCTATCATACTAATCGGAAGCCCATCCCACCTACACTATTCCATGTGCGTCTATATGCCTGTCCAATGACGACTTAAATGCACTTAAACTAGGCAAATCTACTACCATTGCAGGCAAAGCGTTCTATACCCTTACTACTCTCTGAGTAAAGAAACTACCTCTGATATCTGTCTTAAACCTATCTCCCCTCACTTTAAAGTTGTGTCCCCTCGTCTTTGCTGTTCCCATAATTGGAAAAAGGTTCTTCCTGTCCACCCTATCTAAACCTCTGATTATCTTGTATGTCTCTATTAAGTCACATCTCAACCTTCTTCTCTCTAACGCGAACAGCCTCAAGGCCCTCAGCTTTTCCTCGTAAACTATTCCTTCCATACCAGGCAACATCCTAATAAATCTCCTCTGCACCATTTCAAAGCTTCCACATCCTTCTTATAATGCAGTGATCAGAACAGCATACAATACTCCAAGTGTGGCCGTACCAGAGCTTTGTACAGATGTCCCTCTGCAACCTACTGCATCCTTCGTCATTATCCACAACTCTACCGACCTTAGTGCCGTCCGCAAGTTTACTAACCCATCCTTCTAAGCCCTCATCCAGGTCATTTATAAAAATGATGAGCAGCAGTGGACCCAACACCAACCCTTGTGGTACGCTGCTAGTAACTGGACACCGAGATGTACATGCTCCATCACTACAACCCTCTGTATTCTTTCTGCAAGCCAATTACTGATCCAAACTCATGTGTCTCCCACAATCCCTTTCCTGCACATTTTGTATAATAGCCTACTGTGGGGAACCTTATTGAACGCCTTGCTGAAATCCATATACACCACATCAACCAGTTTACTCTCATCTAGCTGTTTGGTCAAAAAAGTCAATAAGATTCGTTAGGAACGACCTACTCTTCACAAAACCGTGCTGACTGTCCCTGATTAGATTATTCTTTTCTAGATCATTATAAATCCTATCTCTTATAACCTTTTCCAACGCTTTAACAACAACTGAAGTGAGACTCACTGGTCTGTAATTACCAGGGTTGTCCCTACTACCCTTTTTGAACAAGGTATCCACATTTGCAATCCTCCAGTCCTCAGGCACTATTCCTGTAGACAATGTTGATTTGAAAAACAATGCCAAAGGTTCGGCAATCTCTTCCCTTGCTTCCTAGAGGATCCTCGGATAGATCCCGTCCGGCCCAGGGTACATGTCTATTTTCACACTCTGCATTATTTCTAATAACTCTTCCTTGTGAACCTCAATCTCTTCTAGTCTAGATGCAAGTATCTCTGTATTTTCCTCGCCAACATTTTCTTCTTCTATAGTGAACACTGTAGAGAAATATTTATTTAGTGTTTCCCCTATCTCCTCTGACTCCACACACAACTTCCCACTATTATACTTGATTGGCCCTAATTTAACTCACGTCATTGTTTTATTCTTGACATACCGAGGGAAAGCCTTAGGGTTAACCCTGATCCTATTCGCCAACAACTTCTCATGTCTCCTCCTGGCTCTTCAGCGTTATCTTTTTAGGTATTTCCTGACACTGTGTAACCCTCAATTGCCCTAACTGAGTTTTCACATTTTGTCCTAACATAAGCCTTCTTCTTCTTCTTGATCAGGGATTCCACTTCCTTAGTAATCCATGGCTCACGCGTTCTGTATCCTCCTCCCTGCCTGACAGGCACATACGTATCTAGGACATACAGGAGCTTTTCATGAATAAGCTCCACATTTTGAATGTGCTCATCCCCGGCAGTTTCTTTCCCCATTCTACGCTTCCTAAATCTTTCCTAATTGCATCGTGATTTCCCTTCCCCCAGTTGTAACTCTTTCTCGGTGGAGTACACCTATCCCTTTCCATCACTAAAGTTAAGCAAAGTGTTCACCTACTTCCAAGTCTAACAGCTGACCAGGCTCGTTACCCAGTACTAAATCTAAAGTGGTTTCGCCCCTTGTAGACCTGTCTACGTACTGTGTCAGGAAGCCCTCCTGCACGCACTGTACAAAAACTGGCCCATTTATAGTACTCGTACTGTAGTGATTCCAGTCAATATTTGGATAATTGAAGTCCCCCATGACAGCTACCCTGTCTCTCTCACTCGTTTAGAGAATCATCTTTGCTGTCCTTTCCTTTACATCTCTGGGACTATTCGGAAGCCTATTAAAAAACTCCCAGCATGGTGACTTCTCCTTTCCTGTTTCTAACCTCAGCCCATACTACCTCAGTTAACGAGTCCCCAAATATCTTTTCTTCAACTGTAATAATGTCCCTGATCAACAATGCCACACCTCCCCCTCTTTTACCATCTTCTTTGTTCTTACTGAAACATCTGAATCTCGGAACCTGCAACAGTCCCTCCTGTCCCTCCTCTATCCATGTCTCCGTAATGGCCACAACATCGAAGTCCTAGGTACCAACCCACGATGCCAGTTCACCCACTTTATTTCGGATGCTCCTCGCGTTGAAGTACACACACTTCAATCCAGGTTCTCGCTTGCCAGTGTCAGATACATGATTTTGGAACTCCCTACTCTCATCCCCTTCTCTACCTGTCCTACAATTTTGGTTCCCATCCCCCTTAGTTTAAATCCACCTTAACAGTTTTAGCGAATTTCCCACCCAGGATATTGGTACCCCTCTGGTTTAGATGAAGACCATCCTGCTTGTAGAGGTCCCACCTACCCCAGAAAGAGCTCCAATTATCCAAAAACCCGAAACCCTCCCTCCTGCACCATCCATGTAGCCACGTGTTCAGCTCCTTCCTCTCCCGATTCCTCACCTCACCAGCACGTAGCACGGGCAGCAACCCAGAGAAAACAACTCTGTTTGTCCTAGCTCTAAGCTTCTATCCTCGCTCCCTGAATTTCTGCCTCAAGTCCCCATCTCTCTTCCGACCTATGTCGTCGGTGCCAATGTGGACCACGACTTGGGGTTGCTCTCCCTCCCCCGAAGGATCCCAAAAACATGATCAGAGACATCACGGACCCTGGCACCCGGGAGGCAACACACCAACGGTGAGTCTCTCTCGTCCCCACAGAAACTCCTATCTGTCCCCCTGACTATCGAGTCTCCAATGACTATTGCTCTGCTCCTTTTCCCCCTTCCCTTCTGAGCAGCAAGTGCCCCACCGCTTTCCCCTGGTAAGTCATCTCCCGCAACAGTATCCAACACAGTGTACTTATTGTTGAGGGGAATGGCCACAGGGGATCCCTGCACTGCCTGCCAGTTCCCTTTCTGCCCCCTAACTGTCACCCATCTGACTTTTTCTTTTATCTGGGGAGTGACTACCTCTGTGTAAGTCCTGTCAATAACCCCCTCTGCCTTCCGAATGATCTGAAGTACATCCAACTCCAGCTCCCGTTCCCTAACGCGGTTTTCGAGGAGCTGGTATTGGGTGCACTTCCCACAGATGTAGTCAGCAGGGACACTAGTGGTGAGCCTTACTGCCCACATTCTGCAGGTGGAACATTCTACTGCCCTAAACTCCATTCCCACTATTCTAACTCCCGAAGTGACTATTTTTTTAAAAAAGTATTATGAAATAAAAAAGTATTATGAAATAAACCTTAACTTGTCAATCTGGTTCCCACATTATGAAATAAACCTTAACTTGTCAATCTGGTTCCCACACTTTTTTTTAGGTTAATTTGTTTAATAGTTATACCCCAAAACATCGCTTCATAGCATTAGGTTTTATATGGTCAAAATACCAAATTGAACCTTGATTGGAGTTTATTATCTCGGGGCATAATTTAAACTCAGTGCCCGAATTCGAATTTTTTTGTGAAATGAAGCATCCCGATCTGTGTTACAGTCACTGCATCTAAAATGGAGGACTGAAAATTCTGATAGATTAACCTCCGTCCATGATAAGCAATTACCCAGATTCTCTGTACAATTTACTCTTAAAGTTCTGCTCTTTTACTTCGAAAATTCTTCAACTGAAGTTAAATTTGTATATCACCAGTTAACGAGTGCCCCAAATTGCTCGCACTTGCCCCAGATTTCCACCTCCAACATTATCTTTACAGTCCCACATTTCTCCCCTCTCAAATTGCAATCTCTCCTTACAAAGCACTGGACTCAATCTCAACAGTTTTATTCCTGGTGAAGGGCTTTTGCCCGAAACGTCGATTTCGAAGCTCCTCGGATGCTGCCTGAACTACTGTGCTCTTCCAGCACCACTGACCCAGAATCTTGTTTCCAGCATCTGCAGTTATTGTTTTTACCTCAACCTCAACAGTATCCATCAATATCTTTGATATTTTTCTCTGTTCCACAGGATCAAGATTATATCTGTCTGTCTCTGTCAATTCCTCTCAGAATTCTTCAGTGAGATCATTCTTAATTTTCCTTCCACCGAGTCAGTATCTTCAGTGATCCCCCTTCTAAAACTCAGCGACCGTTCAACTGATGTCGTGTTTCTGGATTCTCCCACTCATTCTTTTCTGGTGGAGACATGTCCGTGAAACTTGGAGAAGGAGAGTCGTCTGAAACTTCACTGGCTACAAATCAAAGCACAGCAAATAGATGAGGGCGTCAATTGAAATGGGTGCAATCGAATATATTATGTTCCCTTTCTGTGTGCAATCTAAGAATCTGCAGTTTATTTTCTCAGCAGTGCCGAGAATCATTGGTTGACAGCCTGATGTTAATGTGGTTTCCTTTCGGTGTGTGTTTAACTTCCTGCAGCACATAGTAACTTCCAAGATGCTGAGAAAACCTCAAAAGACAAATCAACCTCTGGTCAAAAAGCAGTTTTTGAACAGGTGTGAGACAGTTCCTCATCACTGTGTCCCTGAAAGCACAGTAGTACACGAAAGCGTCTATCAGTTGTAGTCTAGTGATAGTCAAATTGGTGAATTTGTTTGCAGTCTGGAGTTCTACAGAGAAACGGTTTTTAGCAAAATCTGCTTTATCCTCATTCCCATTAGCATGTTTCCTCAGTATATACTCGGGTTGTGTGCCTGGCTGCTGTCTGTACCAGTATAACCAGTAATAGTTCTCTGTCGTACTATAAATACAAGTTAGAGTCATTGCCTCGCCTTTTGTGCGACAATCTGAGGAGAGTAACTGAGTGATTGAATTTCCATGACTCAGGTCTGAAAAAGAGAACAGATATACGTTGCAGAATGTTAGGCTGACATCAATGCAAAATATGAGCAAATAAGGGAATATGAATTGTATTTCCTCCGTGCTTACCTGTTAGAATTGATCCCCATACAACCCAGATACTGAGGAGCCACATTGTCATTGCCCTTAATGGAATAGGGCTGCTGTGTCTTTAAAGACAGCTGTACTATGACTCCACCCTCAATATACTTCCTGCCGGAACCTGCATGTACCCAACTCACTGCCTTTTCTCGGTAATATGTTGGGTACAGTGGAGGAGGAGAGACAATTCCCGATTAACTTACACTTGCCAAGCAGGGTTGGAGTAACTGTCCTCAACAACTGTTCTTGCACATTCTAAGAATATGGCTTTCATCTATGATAAGCAATTTCTCAATTCCTAGTGTACATGCTCCAAAGACCCTTTTCGTTTACTGCCACTTATCCCCAGTTGACGCCAGTTCTTGTGATAAACCAGTTAATGGGTGCACTGAAATTGACCATGCAAGCTGCACGAAGGATTTAGACAGTTCATGTGATCCTTGTGGGCTCACAAACTGCCTCTCTCAAAATACCATCCCTCAAATTCAATCTCCCGCATCACTGAAGTCAATCTCAACCTTATCCAGCAATATCTCTGAAATCACTTTTACTGGATTCCCCTTTATTCTATTCCTCCGTTGCTGGTTTCTCTACTCGTGCTCAAGATTATCA
The DNA here is from genome assembly GCF_004010195.1 of Chiloscyllium plagiosum. NCBI lineage: Eukaryota > Metazoa > Chordata > Chondrichthyes > Orectolobiformes > Hemiscylliidae > Chiloscyllium > Chiloscyllium plagiosum. The sequence continues at coordinate 14,422,532 of NC_057753.1, forward strand.
CCCCTCCGGTTTTTGTTTGGTTCCTGTCAGATATCTTCACTGAGTGGTTTCACCATCATTCCTCCAGCTCGCTGCATGTTTTTCTATCTCTCGAAACAGGGAGGCATCACGGAGCAAGATCCATTGTTATACTGAACAATTTCACACTTGTTGCCGTAGTTACTGGCACCCTCAGTATCTGCATGTTTGTGTGTGTGTGAGAAAGAAAGCATGTGTGCACGTGTGTGGGCGTGTGTGTGTGTCTGTTTGTGCTTGTGTTTGTTTCGTAGTTTTCTGTATGTGTGCTTGTGTCCATTCGCATGTTCGAGTGTTTATTTGTATTTCTGTGTGTTTCATCCAGTGTGTGTATTTGTGCGTCTGTGCATTTCAGCGTAAGTGCTTAAGACAGCGTGTCCGCGTGTCTGTACGAATGTTTAGATGTGCACATTTGCTTTTGTAGATTTATGTCTGTGTTTCAATGTGTTTGCCGTTCTGCTTTTCTGTCTATTCTATTAACTAATTGGAACCATTTTCAAAAGATTACAAAACTTCAGCCGGAGTGTTGCTTCAGGAGTCTAACACCCGGACTTAAACAATTGGCAATTGCTTTGGAATAAAAGTTGTTGAGAGGAATGATAATGAATGCATTAATGCAATAAAACGCTGTCTATTACCTGATTTTTCTACATATGTTAAAATTCCGCCGTCTGCTCGTGTATGTCCGCTCCTGCACATCAGGAAGATCAAACATACCAGGGAATTCAGTCAGAGTGAGGATAGCAGCAGATAGCATCATTCAATCTGACAGCAGCATCAATTCACACAAAGGGACAGTATGAGATCTTTGCTGCTCTCAACTCGCTTGTCTTGTCCGTAATTCCTCTTTGTTCAGATGAATTTTGACCACAGTCTGTTTAAAGTGTGCATTTGCTCAAAGTCACTTCGATGAAATGCTGTCAATGATTTGTTTGTTGATGCTTTAAGTGTAAATTGAGGAAAATGCTGCATTTCCTTTCGTGGGTTTTGCACTGCTCTGGAGCTGATGTGTCTTAGTCTGTTGCGTGCACAATAATACACGCAATACACAGAGAATATCTGAATCATGCATTTCAGGACCAGCAATGCAGCTGGAGCCAGTTGGCCACATCCTGAGAGTTCCCACTCTGGGATTTGAGGAGGTTTTAGGGCTGCAAAGAACAGGAGTCAAAGTTTCAGTCCATTACATCTACCAAGTTTGCATCGACATCTTCAAAATTTGCAGCAATTGCATATAATTTCCATGAGTATGTTGCATGAATATTCGTGTGTGTGTGTTTGCCTGTGTGTGTGTCTGCCGCTTTGTATTTCTTTGTGCATGTTTCTATGTCCATGTCTCAGTGTATACAAAATCTATAATTATGTTTGTGCGTCTCTCTGTGAACTGGCACGTTTTGTCAGGGATATTATTGAATTTAAAATAGGACAAGCTTTGTGTCATTTTCATCAGTCTGTGTTTATAGTGACAAACTTTGGCTTGGCGGATGGGAGACAGAAACTCTGATTGTCGCTTCGGTCAGTTTGGTCAGAGCTGCGAGGGTTCAGGGTACTTTTCACGGGGAAACAAACAGAGCACTTTGACTATCAGAGACATCGGGATGGAGGATATTGCCGTCGACCTCTGCCTGGTGATTATTACCGTGATGCAACACAACGAGTAGCCAGTACAGAAACCTGGGAAGACAGTAGGTATACCAACAGCCTCACCATTTCAACTACGTGAATCTGACAGAGGAGCAGCAAGTACTAAATGGAAATGAATTTTGTGGAGCCCTCATGTTCAATATAGAAACATTAAATGAATTTCAACCAGTGAGAATCAAGACTGCATCTATTTTCTAAACAGATGTCTGAAGTGCAAACAGATTTGGGAGTTTTAGTCCAGGATTCTCTGAAGGAAAACTTGTAGGATGAGTCAGCAGTTAGGAAGGCATTTATGTCGAGAGAACTTGAATATAACAGCAGGGATGTTATTCTGAGACTCCCTAAGGCGCTGGTCAGACCACATTTGTAGTTTGCATTCAGATTTGGGCCCCATATCTCAGGAAGGGTGTACTGGTCTTGGAGCGTTTTCAGAGGATGTTCATGAGAATGGGTTCATAAATGAAAAGCGTAACACATGAGAAGCGTTTGAACATTGTTGGTTTGAACTGGATGGAGTTTAGAAGAATGAGGGTGGATCCAGTTAAAACGCACACAGCATACTGACTGGCCTGGACAGAGTAAATATTGGGAAGATGATTCAATTGGTAGGAGAGGCTCCGCACCGAGGGCATAGCCTTAGAGTAAAGGGAAGGCCTCACAAAACGGATTTAGGGAGAAACTACTTCGGCCAGTGGTGCATTTATGGAATTCATTGTCAACGAAGACTGTGGAGGCCAGGTCATTGAGTATATTAAAGACTGAGATAAATAAGTTTTGTGTGTCAAGGAGATCAAGGGTTATGGGGAGACAGCGGTAGAATGGGTTTGAGAAGCGTAAGAGCCATGGTAGAACTGTGAAACAGACTCGATAGGCTTAATGGCCTAATTTCTGCTCCTAAGTCTGATGGCCGTATGGTCTTTTGGTTTCAATTCTTTCTTGCTCTTGCTGTTTGTTCATTCATGGTTGATTCTTCTACACTCTAGAGGACATAGCCAGAGCCTGTTTAGCTTTGATACCACCCGTATCAGTCTTGAATGTACTTACAGAACCACCTCCGTACAAATATTTCCACAGTTTCATTTTCCTCTGGATGCCTGCTCATCTTTCTTAAATGTGTGCCTTCATATTCTGAGGTTATGCATTCCATTCCAATATACTCTTACAGTTTGAAACGACATTTCCAGATTTCATCAGGTTTTAGTCAAGTTTTGATTAAACATTTCTACAGCTGTGGTACTTGAAGTTAGACCTCCTTACTCAAGTTCGGGATGTTACCACAACATCACACGATGCTTCCACGCAGTTTACTCCTGGACTGAAGAATTATTCGCATGCTGATAAACAAAAAGCATGTTTGATTGCTCTCTCCTCTGTACAGCCCTCCAGGCATCAAATAACATTGTGTAATGTTTGTTACAGTCCTAGTGTTCTAATGGGAATGGTTCCAGACTTTAGAATCCAGTTAGGAAGACGATTGCCTGGCATGTTGGTCATCACAAACAAATCAAGCAAGCAATCACGTTTTCCAACATTAAGGAGGCAGCTGAAGAAGCGTTGAAATTAATTGAAATTTGATTCTGCATTTTAAGGATCAGATTGATTTCATTGTGAGATCTGTCCATTCTATATGAGCCAAAGTTCATTTACAAAGTCGCATATCGTCTTGACAAAATGTGGGCTTTGATTTGGCTAAACTGACTGAAAGGTATTATCGGAATTACAGGCATCTCAGCAAAGTGTTGCGAAGAATAAAATAGACCTTAAAATATAAACAGAAAATTTATGGATTTCAGCTGGTTATGCAGGTTGAGAGATGAAAAGAATGCACACTGTCCCCACGTGTGAGTTGATGCTGTTTTCAGCCGTTGTTACTCTCCTTCTAACTGAATCCACGTTGAATTTCAACATTCGCTTGACATCCACCAGCAGAAGGTAGAATTTTATCACTCTGAACGGAAGGAAATGAAAAGACTATTAGAGAAATTTCTTGAAAATTTCAGTAGGTCTGCCAACACCCGTGCAGTGTAATCACATATAACTTTTCGGGTCGTGTGATACTTCCTCAGAGCTGGTCTCTGTACACAGACATTTTCTCAAAATGAATGTTGAGAATCTGAGACTAACACATGGCAGAGTAATGTTAACGCTCTGTCTTTTTTTTTAAAAAAAAAGCAGCCAGATAGACAAAACCAGGGTGTTCAAAGAACAGACTTAAAGAAAAGATTGAGAATAAACATGATGTGCGAATATGTATCAGGGTACGCTCTTTGGAATGAATGGTCGGCTTCCCAATTGGGAAATGCAATGTGTTTTCAGGGAGCTGGATGCTTGCACCCTGATCTCCTCTCACCAATTATGCCATGGGGTTTGATTCCATGCGACAAATTTCTTGCCCAAACAGCTGTTCCCACAGTCTCTTTTTGCAGTGATGGCCGTGAAAGGCTTCTCAGTGGCAATGATCTGCATATCTTGCACAAGTTACTCAACTTGTGAAGGGGTGTGATGGTAGCAGGAGCTTCTGGTCGCCGCTTCTTGCAGCATAGCCTGAGCAGCGAAGTTTCAGGCCACTCTGCGCCAGGAAATGCAGCAGTTTGAAATGCAGCACCTACCCCTCTGAGACAATGGGAGGGAGGATCCCGCCATCAGCTTCTGTGCAGTGATCCTCAGCATGAAACAAACCAATCAGCAGAAAGAACAGAAACCACATACAGGCAGGAGCTTTACCAACAGTCTCACCACCTTAGAAAAACAACCTTACAGAAGACCAGCGGTAACTGAGTGAAAATAAATGTTCAGGAGCTCCTATTCTCAATTTGAAAGTATACAACATAGAACATAGAAAACTACAGCGCAGTACAGGCCCTTTGGCCCTCGATGTTGCGCCGATCCAAGCCCACCTAACCTACGCTAGCCTATTATCCTCCATATGCCTATCCAATGCCCGTTTAAATGCCCATAAAGAGGGAGAGTCCACCAATGCTACTGTCAGGGCATTCCATGAACTCACGACTCGCTGAGTAAAGAACCTACCCCTAACATCTGTCCTATACCTACCATTCCTTAATTTAAAGCTATGCCCCCTCGGAATACCTGATTCCATACGTAGAAAAAGGTTCTCATGATCAACCCTGTCTAAACCCCTAATCATCTTGTACACCTCTATCAAGTCACCCCTAAACCTTCTTTTCTCCAATGAAAACAGCCCCAAGTGCCTCAGCCTTTCCTCATACGATCTTCCTACCATACCAGGCAACATCCTGGTAAACCTCCTCTGCACCCGTTCTATAGTATGGCGACCAAAACTGCACACAATACTCCAGATGCGACCGCACCAGAGTCTTATACAACTGCTACATGACCTCAGGACTCCTGAACTCAATTCCTCTACCAATAAAAGCCAGTACGCCATATGCCTTCTTCACCGCACTATTTACCTGGGTGGCAACTTTCAGAGATATTGTACATGGACACCAAGATCCCTCTGATCATCCACACTACCAAGTATCCGACCATTAGCCCAGTACCCCATCCTTTTGTTACTCTTACCAAAGTGAATCATCTCACACTTACCTACATGGAACTCTATTTGCCATCTTTCTGCCCAGCTCTGCAGCTTATCTATATCCTGCTGTAACCTGACACATCCTTCCTTACTGTCAACAACTCCACCGACTTTCGTATCATCAGCAAACTTGCTCACCAAACCTTCTAGCCCGACCTCCAGGTCATTTATAAAAATGACAAACAGCAATGGTCCCAAAACAGATCATTGCGGAACACCGCTAGTAACTGCACTCCAAGATGAACCTTTACCATTAACTACTACCCTCTGTCTTCTTCCAGGTTGAAACTTTATTGCTGGAACAGCACAGCAGGTCAGGCAGCATCCAGGGAACAGGAGATTCGACGTTTCGGGCACAGGCCCTTCTTCA
>NC_057753.1:14429508-14438969 GCF_004010195.1 Chiloscyllium plagiosum
GACTCAGGTCTGAAAGGGAAAACAGATATCAAATGGAAACTGTCACGCTGCGCTCAGATAAAACTATGATTTAATTAATAAATGTGAAATGCATTTCCTCCATGTTTACCTGTTAGAATTGCGCCCCACACAAATCACATGGTCAATAGCCGCATTGTCACTATCCTCTGTGCAGCAGGACACTCGGATGCTTAAAGGCACTCAGTCTATTAAATCTGCTCCCATTTAAAATGCTGACGTGTCTCTGAATGTTCGCGCATCACTGGCTTATGTGAATGGTGATGCTGTGTGGGTGGGAGGAAGAGAGCTGAATCTCAAAGAATTGACACATCCTGAGATAGGCGAAAGTCACAGCATTGAAGGTTCTGACAGATTATGGTCTATCTTCGATAAGCTTTTCCCCAGAATCAGGGAATCGTTTACTCTCACAATTACTTTTCACTGCCCCATATCCTCAAATGACGCCAAAATTGTTCTTAACATTTTGTGCGGGGAAGGAGATGGGCAAAAATACCCACGCCACCCCTAGATTTCCGCTGTACATGTTCTGACCCCCTTAACATACAAATCTTCAAGTGCCCTGCTTCTACATCACTGAAACCAATCTCAACCTTGCCCAACAGCATCTTTGTTAGCACTTTAGCTGAATTCACCCTTTATTCGCCTTCACTTGCTGCTTCTCAGCCCTTACGTTCAAGATTAACATTTTCTCCCTGTGTTAGTTAATGGCATCATTCGTCACTCAGCTCAGTTTCACATTCTTAATCACCCTCTGCAGGTGTTTTCTGACTAACTGAAAACAGAGACCTCACACAGTAGGACCTGCTGTATATCTGAATAATTTTACAGTTGCTATCTTTGGTTCATGCACTGTGTGTCTGTGTCCATCTCTGTGTGTATGCATAAATGTGTGCGTGCGTGAAAGAGAGAGAGAGGGTTAGAGAAGGGCAGACAGCGAGAGGGTTTGTAAGATTGCTTGCCGAACTCTCTGGCAATCGGAGGTCCTTGCCAGGCCTTTGTTAGGGTCAAAGCCTACCTGCGTTGCACGTCAACTTGCCTTGAAGTGATGCCATGTCACTCTCTGCTGGCGGCTAGGAGTTACTACAACTGCGAACAGAGGTATGGCAGCAACAGACATCATCATCCAATCTGACAGAAGCGTTGCAGAGCATGCATAGATAAATAGGGTCAGTGTGGATATGAGGGAAGTGGTCACTGTGAAAATTACAGAATGGCCAATGTGGGGATCACAAAGATGATCATTCTGGGAAATATTAATTACATACTCTCATAATCAAGTCCTCTTTGGACTTTATATACCTCAATTCAATCACGCGCCAATCTTGCAAACTCCAGAGCATACACCGCCAGGCTGTACACTCTTCCCATCTCTATCTCAGTCTTGTGCATAATTAGCACAAAAGCTCTGTCATACATAATTCCACAGATTCTTCTCTACTTGAGAGAAGAAATATCTCCTCATTTCCACCTTCAATGTGTGACCTCTCATTCTGCGAGTGTGCCACTTCTCCGAGACTCTCCATAATTGCAACAACCTTTCTCTACCCACTCTGTCAATTTTTCATTCCACGCATCGACAGCATGCAAGAGTTGAGTGTGAGCCTGCTGACACCAATCGGGACACGACCACAATGTCACAAGATCTCTCCATGATGTTTGCATTGAAATAGATGAATTATGCTGACATTGATAAACAGATAGCATAGAATAGAGAGCAATACAGTGCAGATCATGCCCTTTCGCCCTCGATGTTTTGGTAACCTGTGAACTAATGTAAGCCCATCCTCCGACACTCTCCCATTATCATGTATGTGCTAATCAAAGGATTGCTTAAATGCCCCAATGTGACTAGATAACTACATTGGCAGGCAGAGCATTCCACATCCTTACCACTCTCTGAGTAGACAATCTGCCTCTGACATTTATCTTAAATATATCACCCCTCAATTTGTAGCTGTGCCTCCACATGCAACCTGACGTCATCATCCTAGGAAAAAGACGTTCACGGTCGACCCTATATAATCTCTGATCACCTTTTATATCTCTATCAAATCCCCTCTTAGTCTTCTTCTCTGCAAAGATAGCAGGCCCAATCTCAGCCTTTCCTCATAAGACCGCCTCTCCAGACCAAACAATGTCCTGGTAAATCTCCTCTGCACCTTTTCCAATGCTTCGACATCCTTCCTGTAATGGAGCGACCAGAACTGTACACAATATTCCAACTGCGACTGCACTAACATTTTATATAGCTGCAGCATGACTTTACGGTTCCAGAACACAATCCCTCTACCAATAAAACCAAACGCATTGTATGCCATCTTAACAGCACTATCAACCTGGGTGACAGTTTTCAGGGATCTATGTACATGACTCCAAGTTCCCTCTGCACATCAACACTACCAAAGGTCTTGCCATGGATCCGGTATTGTGCCTTCCTGTTATTCTTCCCGAAGTGAATCACCTCATATTTGTCTGCATTGAAATCCACTTGCCAGCTCTCAGCACAATTCTGCAGTTGATCCAAGTCCCCTTGTAACCTGCAACATTCTACCACACTGTCCGTTTCTCCACCGACTTTAGTGACATCTGCAAACTTATTTACCAATACACGTATGCCTGCGTCCAACTCTTTATAAAAATGGCAAACAGCAATGGTCCCAAAACAGATCCTTGTGGCACACCACTAGTAACTGATCTCCAGACGGAAAACTTTCCATCAACCACCACTCGCTGCCTTCTTACAGAAAGCCAGTTTCTAATCCAAACTGCAGAATCAAAATCAGCTCCATGCTTCTGCATTTTCTCCAACATCCTACCATGTGGAACCTTGTCAAAGGCTTGACTGAAGTCCATGTTTCCCACGTCAAATTCGTTACCCTCATCCACACCTTCTCAGAAAACTCAATGAGATTTGCGAGACATGACTGCCCTTGACGAAACCATGTTGACTATCTGCAATCAAATTGTTGCTTGCTAGATGATTATAAATTGTATCTCTTATCATCCTTTCCAAACCTTTTCCTACAGTAGACGTAAGGCTCACGTGTCCATAATTACCTGGGTCATTTCTACTTCCCTTCTTGAACAAGGCGACAACATTTGCAATCCTCTAGTCTTCTGGTAGTAAACCTCTAGACAATGACAAGTCAATGATCAAGGCCAAGACTCCAACATCACCTCGCCATCTTCCTAGAGAATCCTCGGATAAATCTCATCCGGCCCAGAGGACTTGTCTAATTGTACCGCTTCTGGAATTAGTAACACCTCGATCCTTTCTCGTCTAAAACCTCTATCTCATTCTTCTCCTCTACAATATTCTCCTTTTCCTGAGTGAAAAACGTTGAGAAATATTCGTTTAGCACCTCTCCCGATCTTTGCAGTGTCCACATACAGTTTCCCACTTCTGTCTTTGGCTGGCCCGATTCCCACTCTAGACATCCTTTTATTTCTCACTTACCTATAGAAAGCTTTCGGATTCTCCTTTATTCTACCTGCTAAAGACTGCACATACCCTCTCCTCGCTCTTCTTAACTCTCTCTTTAAATCATTCCTAGCTAATTTGTAACTCTCCATCGCCTCACCTGAAACATCTCGTCTCAATGTCACATTTGCCTCCTTCTCCCGCTTAAGAAGAGATGAAATTTCTTTAGTAACACACGGTTACCTTACATTATGGCGTGCTTCCAGCCTGACAGGGACATACCTACTAAGGACACGCAATATATGTTCCTTAAACCAGCTCCACATTTCGATTGCCTCCATCCCGTGCGTTTTGGTACCCCATTCCATGCATCCTAAGTCTTGCCTAATCGCATTCTAATTGCCCTTCCCCCATCTCTAACCCTTGCCCTTTGGCATGTACTTATTCCTTTACATCGCTAAACTAAACATAACCGAATTATGGTCACGCTCTCTAAAGTGCTCACCTACCACTAAATCAAACTGCTGGCTTGGCTCATGGATCAAACACCAGATCCAATGTGCCCTTCCCTCTTGTCGGACCTTCCACATACTGTGTCAGGAAACCTTCCTGTACACATTGGAAAAAACTGATCCATCCGACGCACTAGATGTGCGGCATTTCCAGTCAATGTTAGGGAAGTTAAAGTCCCCCATAACGACTACCTTCTTCCTTTCATTCCTAAGCAGAAACGTTTAGGCGATCCTCTCCTCTATATCCATGGAACTCTGCAGAGGTCTCTAAAAAAAAACCCCGGCAGTGTGACCTCTCCTTTCCTGTTTCTAACCTCAGCCCATACCATCTCAGTGGACGCGACCTCGCCAAAAGTTCTTTCAGCCATTGCTATTCTGCCCTCGACTACCAAGGCCACGCTTCCAACTCTGCTACCATCTTTCCTGTTCTAAATGAAAGATCTAAATCCTAGAAGCTGCAACATCCATTCCAGGCCCTGCTCTATCCATGTCTCCGAAATGGCCACAACATCGAAGCCCCAGGTACCTATCCATGCTGCAAACTCGTCTACCTTATTTCGGACACTTCTGGCATTGAAGCAGACACACTTCAAACCAGCTTGCTGTCCGCCAGCACATTCGTGTGACTATGAAATCCTGTCCATACCCTCCCGACTCTCATCCTCTTGTGCACTGGAACTACATCCATTCCTCTGCTGAGCTAGCAAAAACCCACCCGAATGCCGACAGTAAATTTCCCACCAACGTTATTGGTAACCCTTTCTTTCAAGTGAAGACCATCCTGTTTGCAAATGTCTCACCTTCCCCAGAATGAGCTCCAAATAACAGTGTTCCTGAAACCCTACCTCGTGCACCATCCTGCAGCCACGTGTTCAGCTGATATCTCTCCCGATTCCTTACCTCGTTATCACACGGCACCAGTAACAAATCAGAGATAACAACTCTGTGTATTCTAGTTCTCAGCTTCCACTCTCGTTCCCTGAAATCCTGACTTACATCCCTATCCCTCTTTCTAAGTATGTCGTTGTACCTACGTGGACCACGACTTGGGGCTGGTCACCCTCTCCCTTCAGGACCCGAAAAACACGATCTGAGACATCACAGACCCTGGCACCTGGGAGACAACACACCAACCCTGAGTCTCGTTCTTTACCAACAACACTTCTCTCTGAACCGCTAACTATTGAGTCCCCAATGAGTCTCCTCATTTCCCACCTTCCCTTCGGCGCAACAGGGACAGATTATGTGCCAGAAACATGCGCCCCACCGCCTGCCCTTGGTAAGTTGTCTCCCCCCGCCACCGTCCCCGAAATATCCAGAATAGTATATTTGTTTTTCAGGAGAACGACCACAGAGGATTCCAGCACTGATTTCTTTTTCCTTCTTCGAACAGTTACCCAGCTTTATTCATGCCTGGGAATAACTACTTCCCTTTAAGTCTTCTCTATCACAGCCTCTGCCTCCCTAGTCCAAGGTTCATCCGGCTCCCGCTCCAGTTCCCTAACGCGGTCTTGGAAAGAGCGAGAGTTTTTTTTTTACATTACGTTAGTGTGGAAACAGGCCCTTCGGCCCAACACGTCCACACCGACCAACCGAAGCGCAAACCACCCATACCCCTACATTTACCCCTTACCTAACACTACGGGCACTAACACTTCAAACCAGTCGTGTGACCATGAAATACTGTCCATAACCTCCCGACACTTATCCTCCTGTACCTAACACTATGGGAGGAAACCGGAGCACCCGGAGGAAACGGGGAGAACGTGCAAACTCCACACAGTCAGTCGCCTGAGGCGGGAATTGAACCCGGGTCTCAGGCGCTGTGAGGCAGCAGTGCTAACCACTGTGCCACCGTGCCGCCCACAAGAGTTGTATGCTCTTCCTGCAGATGTACTTGGATGGGGCACTAATGGTGTCCCTCACCTCAAACATCATGCAGGACGATCATTTCTAATCCAAAAGTGGAAATGAACACCGTGCCGCCCACAAGAGTTGTATGCTCTTCCTGCAGATGTACTTGGATGGGGCACTAATGGTGTCCCTCACCTCAAACATCATGCAGGACGATCATTTCTAATCCAAAAGTGGAAATGAATGTCTCTTAATGGTCATGAACAAGTGAAGAATCTGATCTAGTTTTCCAGCATTGGGGAGACAGCTGATGTACAACTTGTCATTCAAGGATTCTAACTTTGACTCTGTCTTAAGGATCAGCTTCATCACATTGCAAGGTCTGTCCATTGTGCACAATGCATCCCTTATTCAAAAACTAACCTTCAACAAACGCACCCTCTAACCAACCTGTGGATTGCTACACCGAGAAACTGGCATGGGAGATGTGGAAAGGTCGGCTCAGAATGATAGGCGTGTGAAACAAGAGAAACAAAGAACCAAATAAACGCGGGAATGTCTGCAGTGCATTTATGAATCTCAGCTGCTCATACGAGTTGAGATCAGCAAATGCTGCACATTGAAGCTGTATGTGCGTTGTTGATACTGTCCGTTTGAGTTGTGCTGCATGTTGCTATCGTCTCTCTGATTAAATCACTGATTTGTTTGACCTTCTTCTTGTGCAGTAACGGACATCTGCCTGCAGCCAGTGGCATCATATCGAGTTGAATAGGAAGGAGTGAACCAAGGAAAAATACTTCGAGTTTTTCTTTAATCTACACATTCACTTTCACCACTCTAGTCAATTTATATCAAAAGGCGACAGCCAGCTGCCTCTGGGTTGACAGGACATCCGTGATAAAACTCTCCAGGTGAACGTTTCTAAGCATTTGAATGCGTTTCCCATCAGACAATAAGACAGACAGAACAACACACAGCAGAGCACTTCGAAACACACACATAAAGATATCAAATCAAATATGCACAACAAAATGTTCTTATACACTCACACGTGCACATACACACACACACACACACAAACACATACACGCGCACACATTTGCACTAATATGTTCATGTGCTGATTCAAATAATTGAAATCCCAGGACAATGCCTTTTGGTTAGTTTGATTGTCAAAATGTATAAGCAGCACTTCCTGCACTGGCCATTCCTGCGCTGGAAAGAGGAAAGCCTCTATTTATTTCGGTGTTTTACTCCTGAAAATAAAGCATGAAAATGAAGGTGCAATTATCATTGATTATCCAGAATGTGAAACCAATCATCCCACGTTAGTTATATTTTTGATTCTCATCATCAGACGTCATGTAGTCTTTTCATATTTACGTTTTGAGACAACATTATTCCTCAATTATTGATCATTATTACTTTATGATTGAGTGTCAGGACGCAAGTGAAGGAAAATAAAATGTTAGCATCTTCCAAACGAATGCATACGTCCATGTGGAAGGACAAGGGCAGCCAAGAGATAGGCAAAATATCAATGGGAAGTTCCCCTCCAATCGCGCACCATCCTGACTTGGAAATGTATCACCCGTCCTTCAGTATTAGCAGATCAGTATTCTACCTTTTCTTCCTTTCCAATATCCTGTCTACCTCCACACCAAGTGATGCAGCCGTTTGAAACAACAGTTTACCACTACCTCCTGCAGGGAAATGGGGGTTGGGCGACACAGTGGCTCAGTGATTAGCTCTGCTGCCTCACAGTGCCAGTAACCTGCCTTTGATTCCAGCCTCATGCAACTGTCTGTGTGGAGTTTGCGTTTTCTCCCCATATCTGTGCAGGTTTCCTCTGGGTGCTCCGGTTTTCTCCCATACTCCCAAGATGTGCAGGATTGAATAATTGGCCATGCCAAATTGCCAGTAGTGTTAGGTGTATTAGCCAGGAGAAATGTAGAGAAATAAGGAAATGGGTCTGGGTGCATTACACTTCAGGGGGTCAGGGTGGACTTGCTTGGCCCAAGGGCATATTTCCAAACTGTAGGGATGCCAAGTTCTAAGCACTACATCAGTCAGAGGCGATCACGTGATCCAAGTGAACAAATCAAGCAGTAGATAATATTATCTTTTGGGGATAAAGTTGAGACACTTTTTCAATCTCTATTGGTAAGATGGCATTTTACCATGGGCGGGGCTTCTAGAATGGTTGTCCTCAAATATCCATTATGCAGAGGACAGCGACAATGCGGTCACTCACCAGCTCGGTTCTGTGGGCAGCAAGTCTAACAGGTAAATACGAAGGAAAGCATTTCACATTTCTTCATCATAGTTTAAACTGAACCCGATCGGACAGGTTTTCTCTTTCAGACCTGTGTCATGGAGATTCTGTAGATTAGAAGTTCGGACAGAAGGAGATGAGGTGACTCTAAGTTGTAACTGTGAAACTACAGCGAGCTGCTATGCATTATACTGTAAGCGACAGCACCCAAACACACAGCCCGGGGAAGGGTACTGATGGTTCTGATTATAAAGCAAATATACATAAAATCAGTTCTATATGGAACTTCAAAACTCAAAGAAATTTAGATTAGATTAGATTACTTACAGTGTGGAAACAGGCCCTTCGGCCCAACAAGTCCACACCGCCCCGCCGAAGCGTATACCACCCAGACCCATACTCCTACACTTACCACTTCACCTAACACTACGGACAATTTAGCATGTTCAATTCACCTAACAATTTACCAGTTTGTCTATAAACAGGCTACAGCTCTTTGAACACTGTCATGTATTTTTGCACTTTATTGGATAACAGAGCGATAAGATACTGTCTCACCCCTGCAGAAAACTTCCCTGAACCATAATTTTGTTTTTTTTTATCTGTTGGACTTGGCTTGATTCACAGGCTGTTGCAACGATGTGTTCAAACTCGTTCAGAGAGGAAACCCAATTAACCCTGACCAAACTGATAACCATCGGTTTCCTGGAGCGATGAAAAAATAAACTGAAGGCTCTGAACTCTCACACAGACACAGAAGAGAGTCATGTTTGAACACTCACCTTCAAATTCCCACGGTCATCAATTTCCAGTCATGTGAATTGTCCACTGTAAGCTTAGAGGTAGCTCTTAGTTTCCAGGTTTTGCAGACACTGACGAATTATTCTGGTGTTGATAAACAAAGGATGCTTGCACATATTATTTCTCTTCAGAAATCCAGCCCTGGAACAATACAAAGTACTTTTATGCAAAATTAGTAGGGTTTCAATGAAAATGGTTACACACTTTAGAGTCTTGGAGTTCTTCCGACACAGGGTAAACACTCCTCCCCTCCCCCTGCCACACCCACTAATTTAAACCTGCAGCACAAAAGTGATTTAACCTGTGTTGTAATCTGTTACAACTCGAGAGGCCAAAAAACTATGAGAAAGTGAGGCCTGCAGATGCTGGAGATCAGAGCTGAAAAATGTGTTGCTGGAAAAGTGCAGCAGGTCAGGTAGGATCCAAAGAGCAGGAGAATCGACATTTCGGGCAAAAGCCCTTCTTCAGGAATGAGGAAGGTGTGCCAAGCAGGCTAAGATAAAAGGTAGGGAGGAGGGACTTGGGGGAGGGGCGTTGGGTGTACGATAGGTGGAAGGAGGTTAAGGTGAGGGTGATA
>NC_057753.1:14439210-14450846 GCF_004010195.1 Chiloscyllium plagiosum
AGGGGGGAGGTGTGGGCGTAAGTTTTGCATTTCTTGCTGTTGCAGGGGAAGGTGCCGTGAGTGGAGGTTGGGTTGGTGGGGGGTGTGGACCTGACGAGGGAGTCGTGGAGGGAGTGGTCTTTCCGGAATGCTGATAGAGGAGGGGAGGGAAATATATCCATGGTGGTGGGGTCAGTTTGGAGGTGGAGGAAATGACTGAGGATGTTACGATGTATCTCGAGGTTGGTGCGGTGGTAGGTGAGGACCAGTGGGGTTCTATCCTGGTGGCGATTGGAGGGGCGGGGTTCAAGGGCGGAGGAGCGGGAAGTGGAGGAGATGTGGTGGAGACCATCGTCAACCACGTCTGAGGGGAAAGTGCGGTCTTTGAAGAAGGAGGCCATCTGGGTTGTTCGGTATTGGAATTGGTCCACCTGGGAGCAGATGCGGCGGAGACGAAGGAATTGGGAATAGGTGTGTTGCATTCACTGCATCTAAAATGCAGAATTGAAAATTCTGATAGATTAACCTCCGTCCATGATAAACAATTACCCAGATTTGCTGCACACTTTACTCTCAAGACTCTACTCTTTTACTTCGAACATTCCTCAACTGAAGTCATATTTGAGGATAACCAGATAAGGTGTGACCCAAATTGGCGGCACTACATCCAGATTTCTACCTCAAACATGACCTTGACAGTCCCCCAACTGTGCCCTCTGAACTTACGATCTTTCCTTACACATCACTGAACTCAATCTCAAAGTTATCCAACAGCATCTTTGATATCACTCTTATCCAATTCTCTTTAATTTTGGTCCTCTATTGCTCTTTCTCTGTTCCACAGGCTCAAGATTGTCCTCCCCTCTTGGGTGCTTTTCTGACTCACTGGACAGAGACGCCTCACAGATTCGGATCCTCTCTTTCCCCGAATAATGTTACACTTGCTACCTTCAGCACACTCAGTATTTGTGGCTGTGTGTATGCACACGCACGTGCGCGTAAATATCTCTCCCTGCAAAGAGCTGTGATTTAATTTTTAAATGGTCAGAGCGTTTTTGCTTTGCCATTCAATCTGTCTTTAAAGAGTTAAAATGTCACCCTCTGTAGTAGGACTAAAATTACTACAACTGATCATCGTGAAAATCACCAGGTGTTCAGTCAGAGGCAGAGCAACAGCATGCAGCATCATTCAATTTGACAGCTGAATGAACGTACACACACACACAGACACACACAAACAAATAGGGTTAGTGTGGGGATTAGTGTTGAGCTGTATAAGGCGGACAGAGGAGTAATTATGGGAATTAAAGAGACAGTGAGTGCGGAGAAAACAGACGTGGTCAGCACGTGGATTGCAGATCTA
The DNA here is from genome assembly GCF_004010195.1 of Chiloscyllium plagiosum. Lineage (NCBI taxonomy): Eukaryota > Metazoa > Chordata > Chondrichthyes > Orectolobiformes > Hemiscylliidae > Chiloscyllium > Chiloscyllium plagiosum. Next base: position 14,440,553 of record NC_057753.1, read on the forward strand.
GCTAATCAGAACTTCTAAGGATGTTTCTTGTTTCAATTCATCACGTCAGACTCTTGAAACCTCCTGAGAACACAAACACAGTCTATCTAGTCTTTCCATGTCTACATCGGATCTGAACATATTCAGCGCCCAAGCTCTGTGGCAAATCATTCCACAGATTATTTTACCTCTGAGAGAAGAAATGCCTCCTCACCTCGACCTTCAATGTCATTCCTTATTTTGAGAACACGTCATCTGCTCTTATGCTCTCCAATAGGTGCTTCTCCGTCCAAACCATCTTGTCCTTTTTCAAATTCAAATTCGGAAACAACATTATTACTGGATATGTAAAATATGCCTTCATAATTGAATATTGGGCGGTAAGCAAAAAAAAAGGCAACACATTACAAACCAACGACCATTTATATCGAGAAGGCTAATGGGAACACCATCAGCTGTACGAACCCTTCCAAGTCAATCCCCATTCTGACTTGGAAATGTAACACCATTCCTTCATTGTCGTTTCGTGAAAATCTTGCAATTCCCTCTCCAACAGTTCCGTGTGTCAATATACACGGGACGTAAGAGTGCAGCTTCAAAAGGCATCATGAAATTATCTTTTCAATGTGTATTAACAGCGAACAACAAACTATGCCAGCGAGCGAAGCCCACATCTCCTCAGGCAACAAATCATCTCTCAGCCAGTGGCATCATTAGTGAATCAAGTCAACATATATTATAAAAGCCAATGTTGCGAATTTGAGACTCTGTCACATGGCGGGCCAATGTGACTGTTTAAATATGTTTTGCTTTACTGCCAAAGAGACAAGCACAGGATTGTGATGAGAATAGACATGTTTGAAAAGTTACCCTGAGAACAATGAGGTTGTGTGAATATCTACTCAGCTACAACCACTGAAATGAATGGCCAGTTTCCGTTTGGGGGATAAATTGTATTTTCATGGAGCAGGATGCTTGTGCCCTTGATGTCTCTCAACATTTCTCCAACGCTCCAGACCTCATGGCCAAAGAGCGGAGCACACAGTCTTCCCTGGCCCTGGTGGCTGTGGAAGGAATTTCGGTGACAATGACTGCAGAACCAAACCTTGCTCAACTCCTTGCAGTGGGGCCTCTGCCGTGACAGACGGGCGCAACAAGTTCTGAGCACCGCCTTGGGCAACGTGGCCAGAACAGGGAGGATTCAGACCACTCTCCCCTGGGAGCAGAAGCACAGAGTTTTTGCTGTCAGAGAAATCAGGAGACACAGTGCCGCCACATATCTCTGTGCTTTGATTATCATCATGTTCCAACTGAATTGGTAGCCAGTTCAGAAACTCCGGGGACAGAGGCCCTATACATGTAGCCTCATCATCTCAATCTCAAAAACATCATACAGAAGAAAAGATCAATGAGAGAACGTAAATTTTGTCAAGCTTTCCATGTTCAAATTGGAAATATTCCCCATGATTCGTAATCTAGAGAATCAAGGGCGTTTCGATTTCAAAACAATGTGTTCAGAGACTTGAATAGATACTTTTAGAGCTGGTGAGTTTCGAACCGGAATCTATTTGAACTAGATTTAGGCACACTGCCATTGCACATCAGTAACTCCAAAGAATCTCAGGTGGAACACACTTGCATTGTTAGAAATCACTGTAATGACGACAATCAATGTTAATTGCACCTCTACCTTTATGCCGCTTGACAGGAGTACAACACTGAAATAAGCAACAACTCTCCTCTTTATGGTGATTAAGCAGGCCAGCACCGGAAATGAAACTGGTACTCTCCCATTCATGCACTAACCAAAGGCTAATATCCAGGATCAATTACACAACGATTTAGTTAAACCCAAAGCGTAACAATGGAATTAGTAGTAAGAGCTGCTACATGAAAATGCAGCAGAAAAGACCACTAATTAAATTGGCATTAAATGAACGGCCACGTGACTTATTTTTGTTTCATTATGGGATGTCCAATCAAAGTGAGGTTGAGTTCCATGACACAGGAAGAATCTAAAAGAAAGACAGAATGAGTTGAAAATCAGTATAACTAATGACCTGCAAAAAGAAGGGGCTAAACATACTCAGGGCGGAGATTCAAATAAAGTAACTGAAAATGTAACTGTTACATTGAATATCGCATGCTCAAACATGTTATCGCACGCATATACACACGCTAATAAACATGCACACGCACTTGCATACACGGACACAAACGCACACAGAGCCTGGTGCTATGTTGTATTCGACGCACGTTGAAAGAATTTCATGAGATCGCGTTGATGTTGAAATTATGGAATCAGTATCTTCAGGGATCCCCCCTTCTAAAACTCCGCCCCCATTAAGCTGATATTGTGTTTATGGAAGCGCCCATCTCATTCTTTTGTGGTGGAGATATGAATGTGAAACTTGGAGAAGGAGAGCTGTCTGCAACTTCACTGGCGACAAATTACAGCACAGCAAATAGCTGAGGGCGTCCATTGAAATGGGTGCGATCAAATATATTCTGTGTGCAATCTAGGAATCTGCAGTTTATTTTCTCAGCAGCTCTGAGAATCACTGGTTGACAGCCTGATGTTAATGTGGCGTCCTGTCGGTGTGCATTTAACCTCCTGGAGCACAAAGCAACTTCCAAGATGCTGAGAAAGCTTCAAAAGACAGATCAACCTCTGATCAAAAAGCAGTTTTGAACAGGGTGAGACAGCAGATTTACGTTGCAAAATGTCAGGCTAACATCAATGCAAAATGTGATTATATAAAGGAATACGAATTATATTTCCTCCATGCTTACTTATTAGAATTGATCCACACACTACCCAGACTCTGAGTAGCCACATTGTCTCCGTCCTTAATGGAATAGGGTTGCCGTGCAATTGAAGACATCACTGTGTTCCTGAAAGCACAGTTGGACACGGAAGCGTCTATCAGTTGTAGTCTAGCGATAGTCAAGCTGGTGAATTCATTTGCAGTCTGAGGATCTGCAGAGAAGCGGTCTTTAGCAAAATCTGCTGTATCCTCATTTCCGTTGGCATATTTGCTCACTATATCCTCGGGCTATGTGCTTGGGTGCTGTCGATACCAGTATAACCGATAATGCCTCGCTGTAGTATCATAGGTGCAACTTAGGGTCACTGTGTTGCCTTCTGTCGGAGAATCTGAGGAGAGTAACTGAATTTCCATGACTCAGGTCTGAAACGAAAGCAGATTTACGTTGCAAAATGTCAGGCTGAAATCAATGCAAAATATGATTATATAAAGGAATACGAATTATATTTCCTCCATGCCCACGTATTAGAATTGATCCCCACACTACCCAGATTCTGAGTGGCCACATTGTCTCCGTGCTTAATGGAATAGGGTTGCCGTGTAATTCAAGACAGCCGTTCTATGACTCCACCCTCAATATACTGCCGCGCTGAACCTACATGTACCCAACTCACTGCCTTTTCTCGGTGATATGTTGGGTAGGTTGGAGGAGGAGGGACGCTCCCGATTAATTCACACTCACCAAGCTGGGTTAGAGTAACTGTCCTTAACAAGGGCAGTTTCTGCCACTCATCCCCAGTTGACGGTAATTTTTGTGAAAAACCAGTTAATGGGTGCACTGAAATTAGCCATGTAAGCTGCACGCGATATTTATACACCTCGTGTGATTCTTGTGGGCTCACGAACTGCTCTCTTCTCAAAATACAATCCCTCAATTCCAATATCCCCATTACTGAACTCAATCTCAACCTTATCCAGCAATATCTCTGAAATCACTTTTACTAGATTCCCCGTTAATCCTCTACTGCTGTTTTCTGTATTCGAGCTCAAGAAAATCATGCTTCCGGTTTTTGTTTGGCTGCTGTCAAGCATCCTCACTGAGCTGTTTCACAATCATTCCTACTTCTCTTTGTCTGTTTTTCTTCTATCTTTCTGAACACAAAGGCTTCACGGAGCAGGATCCATTGTTTAACTGAACACTTTCACGGATGCTGTTTTAGATACCAGCACCCTCAGAATCTGTGTGTTCGCGTGTGTGAGCAAGGAGGGAGAGAGGGAGAGAGAGATACAGCGAGACTCTGCGTGTGTGTGTGTTTGTGTGTGTGTGTATGTCTGCGTGCCTGTGGGCGTGTGTGCACATATCTGTGTGTTTGGCATGTTTGTTTATGTGTGTTTGTGCTGGTGCGTGTGTTCGAATGTGAATGTGCTTCTGGGTATTTCATCCAGTGTGTGTGTTTGTCTGTGTGTGTCATCATAGTACGATTGAATTTACTCGATAATTTGGGAGGGAGATGATAGAATCAGAGGTAACGGTATGACAGTTGAATAGAGGCAACTACAGAGGCATGAGGAAGGAGTTGGGTAGAATTGAATGTGAGAAGAGTAGTGCAAGAAAGACAGTGGAACAGCAACGGCAGAAGTTTCTGAAAGTCATTGAGGAGACACATCTGAGGTTCATCCCGAGGATAAAGAAACCTGGTTTAAAGAGGAGGAGACAACCATGGCTGACTTGGGAAGCCAGGGATATCATAAAAACCATAGAGAAAGCATATAATGTGGCGAAGGGCAGTGGGAAACCAAAGGATTGGGAAGCCCACAAAAGCCAACAGAGAGGAAATAATTAAGAAATGAAGAGGGAGCAGATTAAATGTGAGGGTAAGCTAGCCAGTAATATAAAGGAAGACAGTAAGAGTTTCTTTGAAAATATAAACGGCAAAGGTGGACACTGGGCCGTTGGAAAATGATGATGGAGAGAAAGTTGTAAGGAACTAGGAGCTGGCTGAGGAACTGAATAATTATTTTGCGTCATTCTGCATGTAGAAGACTCGAAGAATATCCCTAAAAATTCAAGAGGGAGAGGCAGAGCTGAGGATGTGGGTCATCATCAAGGAGAAAGTGCTCGAACATCTGAACGGCCTAAGGTGGTAAAATAACGTGGACCAGATAAACTGCATCCCGGAGTTTTAAAGGAACTATCTGAAGAGATAGCGGAGGCGTTAGTCGTGATCTTTCAGTAATCACTAGAATTCGGAAGGGTCCCATAGGACTGGCTGTCTGTAAGAAAGTAGAGTGGGGATAAAATGGTCCTTCTCAGGCTGGCAGCCAGTGACAAGTGTTCCGCAAGGCTCGATGTTGAGAATGCAAATTTTCACTTTTTACATTAACGATCTAGATGAAGGAACTGAGTGCATTCTGGATACGTTTTCAGATGATACAAAGATAGGTAGAAGAACCAGTAGCGTTGAAGAATTGTGGAGGTTGCAGAAGCATTTGGACAGATGGGTAGAGTGGGCAAAGAGGTGGCACATAGAGTACAACGTGGGGAAGACTGGGATCATGCACTTTATTAAGAAGAATTAAAGCATGGACTGCTTTCTAAATGGGGAGAAAATTCTGAAGTCTGAAGCGCAAAGAGACTTGGGAGTTCTAGTCCAGATTGTCTCAAGGGAAACTTCGGGGTTGAGTTAGTAGTTAGGAAGGCAAATGTAATTGTGACATTTTTGTCGAGATAACTTGAATACAAAAGCAGGGATGTTCTTCTGAGGCTCTCCAAGGCCCTGGTCAGACCACATTTGTAGTTTGAATTCAGGTTTGTGCCCCATATCACAAGAAGGACATACTAGTCTTGGAGCGTTTTCAGAGGACGTTAATGAGAATGGTCTCATAAATGAAAAGCATTTGACAATTTTGGGTTTCAGAAGAATGGGCGGGGAAATCTAGTTGAAGCACGCACAGCAGACTGAATGGCCTGGACAGAGTAGATATTGGGAAGATGTTTCTATTGGTAGGAGAGACTCAGACCCGGGGACTTGTCTGCGAGTAAAGGGAAGACCTTTTACAATGGAGTTAAGGAGGAACTACTTTGGCCAGAAAAAGGTGCATTTATGGAATTCATTATCAAAGAAGGCTGTGGAGGTCAGGTCATTGAGTGTATTAAAGTCTGACATAACCAGGTTTTGCGTATCAACGTGATCAAGAGTTACAAGGAGAAAGCGGTAGAATGGGTTTGAGAAACGTATCAACCATGATTGAATTGTAGAGCAAACTCGATGGGTTTAATGGCCTAATTTCTGCTCCTATGTCTGATGGCCTTGCGGTCTTTAAAGACTGAGATAAATAGGTTTTGTGTGTCAAGGTGATCAAGGGTTATGGGGAAAAAGCGGTAAAATGGGTTTGAGAAACGTATCAGCCATGATAGAACTGTGAAGCAGACTCGATAGGCTTAATGGCCTAATTTCTGCTCCTAAGTCTGATGGTCGTATGGTCTTTTGGTTTCAATTCATTCTTGTTCTTGTTGGTTGTTCATTCACGGCTGACTCTTCTATATTCCAAATGATATAGGCACAACCTGTGTAGCTTTGCTAAGATCGTGCCAGTCTGAAATGAACTTATAGCACAGCCTCTGTGACAAATAATTCCACTTTCAATTTTCTCTGGATGCCTGCTTATCTTTCTGAAAGATGTGTCTTCATGTTCTTAGATTATGCATTCTATTCCAAAATACTCTCACAGGTTAAAATATCATTTCCAGATTTAATCAGGTTTTACTCAAGCTTTCATTGAATATTTATACAGTTGTGGTACTTGAATGTAGACCTCCTGACTCAATTTCAGGAAATTACCACAACATCACACGATGCCTCCACGTGTACTCCTCGACTAAAGAATTATCTGCGTGGTGATAAATAAAAAGCACTAACATGATTAGGTTCCATACAGTGTGGAAACAGGCCCTTCAGCCAACGAGAGCAACCCATTTTGACTAATGCACCTGATAGTACGGGCAATTTAGCACGGCCAATTCACCGAACCTGCACATCTTTGGACTGTGGGAGAAAACCAGAGCACAGCCACCCAGACGCAGGGAGAATATGCAAACTCCACACAGACAGATTCCCGAGGCAGGAATTGAACCTGCATCCCTGGTGCTGTGAGGCAGCATTGCGAACCACTGAGCCACTGTGCCGCCCACTTTGGATCGCGCTCACCTCTATGCAGCCCTCCAGATATCGAACATCCTCGTGTAATTTTGTGTTTCATTCCTGGTGTTCTAATGGGAAAGGTTCCAGATTATCGAGTCCAGTTTGGGAGATGAATGCCTGGAAAGTTGATCGTCACAAATAAATCAAGCAAGTAATCATGTTTAGCAGTATTGAGGTGGCAGGTGAAGAAAGGGTGAAATGAATTGAAATTTGATTCTGCATTTTAAGGATCAGGTTTATTCCACTGTGAGATCTGTCTATTCTGTATGAGCCAACGTTCGTTTACAAAGTCACATGTCGTCTTGACAAAATGTTGGCTGTGATTTTGCTAAACTGATATTGGATTAGTGGAAAGGGATCCTCGGAATTATAGGCATCTCAGCAAAGAGAAGCAAAGGACAAAAAAGACTTTAAAGTATAAACATTGAATTGATGAATTTCAGCTGGTTATGTAAGTTGTAAGAAGCCAAATATGCACACTGCCCCTGTGTGCGAGTTGAGCTGTTTTCTGTTTGAATGGTGCCAGCTGTTGTTGCTCTCTCTCTGACTGAATCCACGATGACTTTCACCTTTCTCTTGATATGCATCAGCAGCAGGTAGAATTGCATCACATTGAACTGAAGGGAATGAAACAGGGAAACAGACTCTGAGAACCTGAAACATAAATTGCTGCAAAATTTCAGCAGTTCTTCCAGAAACTGTGGCGCAAAGTCAGGTGTAACGTTTACATCTTGACTGACCCTTTCTCGGAAATTATTTATCTGCATACACATTTTCTCAAACTGAATGTTGTGATTCTGACACTAACCAATGGCAGGGTAATGACTATGTGTTTGTGTTTATGTGTGTGTGTGAGAAAGAGAGAGTGGGTGACAGTGACAGTGACAGAGAGAGAGACAGACAGAGACAGAAAACTAGAGTTAGTGTCTGTGAGCTTGCTCGCCTGTGTGCAATCAGAGATCCTTGCCAGGACTTTTTTTTTTAAGGTCAAAGCCTACCTGAGTTGCAACTCAACTTGCCTTGAAGTGGTGCCATGTCACTCTCTGTTGGTGGCTACGAGCTAATACAACTGTGACCAGAGCTAGGGCAGCAAAAGACATCAGCATCCAATCTGACAGAAGCGTCATTACGCATACATAGACAAATAGGGTAAATGTGGTCATTAGAGAGGTGACCACTGTGAAGATCGCAGAATGGATAATGTGGGGATTACACACATGATCAGATTGGGAAAACAGGCATGTTTAGGATATGGACTACAGATTCTCCGAATCAAGTCCTCTTTTGACTTTACATGCGTTAATTCAATCACGTGTGAATCTTGCAACCTCCAGAAAGACACAAGACCAGGCTGTATAGTCTTCCCATACCTATCTCAGACTTGTGCATATTAGGATCAAAAATCATGTCGAAAATATTTCCACAGATTCTACTCTATTTCAGAGAAGAAATGTCTCCTCATTTTCATGTTAAACATGTGACTCATTATTCCGTGATTGTAACGCTGCTCCTCGACTCTCCGACGGTGCAACAACCTTTCCGTTTCGATTCTGTCATTTTTTAAATTTTATTTCACATCTCTCGAGAATGCGACAGTTGAATTTGTGCCTGCTGATATAAATAGGGACAATGCCACAATGTCACAAGATCTCTTCATGCTGCTTGCCTATATACAGACGAATTGCGCTAACATTAATAAACAGAAAGCATGTTTAAACCGATTATACATTTCCAGAACTCCAGGCCTGCATTGACGCTTTGGAATCCAAGAATGTCTCTTAATGGTCACGAACAAATTAAGAAACTGAGCAAGTTTTCCAGCATTAGGAAGACAGCTGGAGCAAACCTGACATTTAAGGGGATCTAACTTTGACTCTGTTTTACGGATTAGCTTCATCACATTGTGAGATCTGTCCATTGTGCACACAGAATCCTTGATCCAAAAACTAACGTACCATCTAATCAACCATGGATAGTTGCTCCGACACGGGAGATGTGGAAAGGTCGGTCCAGAGTGAAAGGAGTGTGCAACAAGGGAAACATAACACAAAACAAACATGAGAATGTCTCAAGTGAATTTATGAATGTCAGCTGAACATAGGAGTGGAGATCATCAAAAGCTGCACTTTGCTGCTGTGTGCGCATTGTAATGCTGCAAGTTTGAATTGTATTGTATGTTGCTGATATGTACTGTATGTTTCTCTCTCACTGAACCATTGATTGGTTTGACCGTTTCTCTTGTGCAGTAATGGACATCTGCCAAAAGAGGGTGGCATTATACCGAGTAAAGATACGATCGTGAAACAAGGAAAAATACAATGAGGTTTTTGTTTTCATCGATTCATTCACAACCACCCCTCCAGTCAATTTATGCCAAATGGCGACAGCCAGCTGCTTCTGATATTAGATCCGTGATGAAATGCTCCAGATGTACGTTTCTAAACATTTGAGCATGTTTCCCATCAGACAATAAGACAGGCAGAACAATACACAGCAGAGCACGTCGAAGCACTCAAATAAAGGTATCAAATTAAACATGCGCAACGAAACGTTCTTATACACGCAAGTGGTGTGCACACACCTACACACACACACCCACAAAATACACATTTGCACTAACACGTGCATGCTCAGATTAAAATGGGTGGAATCCTAGGACGATGCCTCTTTTGGTTAATGTGTTCATCACTCTGTAACAACAGCACTTCCTGCACAGCCCCATTTTGTGCTGTAAAGAGGACAGCCGCTGTTCCTTTCAGTGTTGTACTCCTGAAAATAAGGCATGAAAATGTAGATGCAAATGGCATTGATTACCCTGAGGGTGAATGCAATTATCCCACGTGAGTTACGTTTTCGATTCACACCATAAACCGTCATGTGATCTTTCCATATTTCCATTTGAGGCAACGATATCACTCAAAGTCTAAAGCATACCAATTATTATCGAGCATTTCTTCCGCTGTCTTCGCCTCCGCGCCTGCTTCTTCAACCAGGACTCCCGCCCACCCTCTGACGACCCCTTCTCCCACCTCCAACACACCCCATCCACCTAGACACCCCGTGCTGGCCTCTTACCCGCCCTCAATCTCTTCATAGTCAACTGCCGCCGCGACATTGACCGCCTCAACCTGTCCACCCCCTCACCCACTCCAACCTCTCACCCTCGCAACGTCCAGCCCTCCACTCCCTCTGCTCCAACCCCAACCTCACCATCAAACCGGCAGACATGGGAGGCACGGTGGTAGTTTGGTGCACCGATCTCTATATTGCTGAGGCTAAACGCCAGCTCGCGGACACCTCCTCCTACTGCCCCCTTGACCATGACCCCACCTCCTACCACCAAAC
>NC_057753.1:14452190-14569826 GCF_004010195.1 Chiloscyllium plagiosum
ACAATGCTCTCCACCGCTTCCCGCTCCTCTGCCCTTGAATCCCACCCCTCCACTCGCCACCAGGGCAGAACCCCACTGGTCCTCACCTACCACCCCACCAACCTCCAGATACATCGTATCATCCTTCGTCATTTCCGCCACCTCCAAACAGACCCCACCACCAAAGATATATTTCCCTCCCCTCCCCTATCAGTGTTCCGGAAAGACCACTCCCTCCACAACTCCCTCGTCAGGTCCACTCCCCCCACCAACCCAACCTCCACTCCTGGCACCTTCCCCTGCAACCAAGAAATGCAAAACTTGAGCCCACACCTCCTCCCTCACTTCCCTCCAAGGTCCCAAGGGATCCTTCCATATCCATCACAAATTCACCTGCACCTCCACACTGCATCCGTGGCAACCGATGTGGCCGCCTATATACTAGGGAGACAGGACGCCTACTTGCAGAACGTTTCAAAGAAAACCTCTGGGACACCCGCACCAACCAAACCAACTGCCCCGTGGCTGAACACTTTAACTCCCCCTCCCACTCCTCCAAGGACATGCAGGTCCTTGACCTCCTCCATCACCAGACCATGGCAACACGACGCCTGGAGGAAGAGCAACTCATCTTCCGCCTAGGAACCCTCCAACTACAAGGGATGAATGCAGATTTCTCCAGCTTTCTCATTTCCACTCCCCAATTCTTTCCTCAGTCCCAACCCTTAGACTCAGCACCGCCTTCTTGACCTGCAATCTTCTCCCCAACCTCTCCGCTCCCACCCCCTCTCCGGCCAATCACCCTCACCTTAACCTCCTTCCACCTATCGCATTCCCAACGTCCCTCCCTCAAGTCCCTCCTCCTTGCCTTTTTTCTTAGCCTGCTTGGCACACCGTCCTCATTCCTAAAGAAGGGCTTATACCCGAAACGTCGATTCTCCTGTTCCTTTGATGCTGCCTGACCTGCTGCGCTTTTCCAGCAACACATGTATAAGCTCTGATCTCCAGCATCTACAGTCCTCACTTTCTCCTACCTATCATTGGGAGGCAACTAATAAAAAGATGGCCAGCATCTTCCAAACGAAAGACTGCTTCCATCTGGAAGGACAAATTAAGAAACTGAGCAAGTTTTCCAGCATTAGGAAGACAGCTGGAAGGACAAGGGCAGCAGAGAATAAGAAAACTATCAGCAGAACGTACCCATCCAAGTCACTCACATTGTGATTTGGAAATGCGTCACCTTTCCTTCAGTATCACCGGATCAATATTCTCCCTTCCTGTCCCTAACGATTTCCTGTCTCGGTCTTCACACCAAGTGATACAACTGTTTCAAATGACAGGTCACGAGCATTTTCCCCAGGAATATTCGGTTCAAAAACAAACACTACGTAAACTAGAGACGATCACGTGGTCCAAGGGAACAAATTAAGCAGTAAATAATATTATCTTTTGCAAGTAAATTTGAGACATTTTTCCAAAGGAATTGTTGAGAATCTCAAACTCTGACACATGGAGGCCTCCTTGACAAGCAAGGTGATGTGATAGAGCAATCTTCTTTTTCTAACACTAACTTGAATGCACACAGGGTGTATGAATGAATACCAGGGATTTGTCGTTGGAATCAACATCCAGTTTCCCCACTGGGAAGTGCAAAGTAATTCCAGGGAGCTGGAAGCTTGCACTTTTTTCTCCTCTCATCCTATCACCCATCAGGGCTCGATTTTATGTTAAAGAGCTCCTGGCCAAAGAAACTACCACAGATTCTTCTCTGGCACTGGCGGCTGTGAAATGCACCTCATTGAGTATGAACCGCAGCACCAGTACCTTGCTCAGCTTCGTGAAGTGGTACGGTGGTTGGGCAAATGAGAATCGCAGCTTCTGATCATTGCCTTGGGCAGCGTAGTCAGAACAGGGAGAATTCAGACGACTCTTCATAGGGAAGATAAATGAAGAACTTTGTCCATCAGCGACATTATAATTAAGGATCTCACCATCTACCTCTGTGCAGTGATCTTCACCATCATGCAACCCAATAAGCAAACAATGCAGAAACCCCCAGGAGACAGGAACCTTACCGACAACCTCGCCATCTCAAGCACAGCAACCCTGCAGAGGAGCAGCAAGAACAGAAAGAACATGCATTTCGCTGAGCTCCCATGTTCAGTTTAGAAATATTGCATCAATGTTAATTCGTGAGAACGTATACTGTTTCTATTTTCAAATCATTTTGAAAAATGATATTATATATCAGCTTAGTAGAGGAACCGGTTGGATTTCACCCAAAGGGACGCACACTACCATTGCACATCAGTAGACCCTCTGAATGTGGAGTGCAACTCCCCTTCTTCCATTGCATTCGGGACAATGTTAATCAATGTCAATCGCACAGCCATTGGCATGCCCTATTGACAGAAGCAGAACATCAAAATGAACAGCAGCTCTCTGCTTTATGATGCAAAGCAGACCAGAGGAGGAAGTGACTTTGTTATACTTCCATCAACACACTTAACGAAAAACAGACTCCCGAGATCTCTTGTATACAACATTCGTTAAAACAAGAGAATGATAATGGAGTGAGTAATGAGAGTAATGAGAGAAATTGCAGCTGAAATAAGTCTCAGAAAATTGAGATGAAAGACCCGTCGTGTAGTTGGCTTCTTGTTTTTCCATTATGATAGCTCCAATCAAATTCAGGCTGAGTTGACTGAGGAGCATCCAAAACAAGGAGAGAATAAACGGGAAACTCACACTAAAGGTAAAGAGATGCCTATAGACAGTGGTGAAGATGACACTGAAGATCCACAGAGAAACGAAGAACTGAGATCAATAAATGGGAGATGGTTGGCAGTGCTACAGCAAAAACATCAGGAGAGGGATTTTGATTCACGTTCTTGGATTGTTATTGGCAATTAATTGTTGCATACTTCACTTAAACAGACCCACATAACAACACAGAGAGAGACGGAGTGAGAGAGAGATAGAGAGAGAGAGAGAGAGAGAGACGATTGCAATAGTGTGTTATCAATAGATAGAGCTCTAGGTGATCACATCAATACGCTATTCTGGCAATACAATCAAATCAGCAGCATCATCCTTTCTAATACCTTGTCTTCAGTAATCTGTGGTCGTGTCGCTAGATGTTTCGCCTAACTCGCATGTATGCACGGTTCGGGAGAGGGTGTTCGTTTGAGTGCTGAGTCTGTGAAACCTGGAAACTGAGATCTATCTCCCAGCTAACTGTCTACAAATCACATGACAGGAAATTGTTAACCTTGGGGACTTGCAGTTGAGTGTTCAGACATGACTCTCTTCTGTGTCTGTGTGAATATTTGGAGCCTTCAGCTGCTTTTCTCAGCAGCTCCGGGAAGCCATTGTGTAACAGCCCGATCGAGGTTATTTTGGTTTCCTCTTGGTGTGAGTTTGAACAGTATGTTGCGACAGCCCAGGGTCAGAACAACTCTAACCAACAGAGAGCCAATTTATGGTTCAAGGAAGTATTTTGTACAGTGGTGAGACTGTTTCTCATCATTGTATCATCCAATAAAGCACAGTAATACATGGCAGTGTCAGAGAGCTGCAGCCCGCTTCTAGTCAAACTGGTGAATTTCTTTGAAGTCTGAAGTTCTACAGAGAAGCGATCTTCTGCAAAACTTGTTTTACTTTCAGAACCATCACTATACTTCCACAGAATAAACTTAGGCTGGCTGTCTCGGCGTTGCTGGTACCAATAAAATGTATAGCAGCTCCCTGTAGTTTCATAGGTACAGCTTAGAGTCACCTCATCTCCTTTTGTCCGAACAACTGAGGGGAGTGGCTGAGTGACAGAATCTCCATGACTCAGATCCGAAGGGTAAAACAGAAATCAATGATAAACTGTCAGGCTGGGGTCAGTTTAAACCATGACTTGATGAAGAAATCGGCAACACATTTCCTTCACTGTTACCTGTTAACATTGCTGCCCACAGAACACCAAAATGCTGAGTGGCCACATTGTCGCTGTCCTCTGCGTAATACGATGGTCGGATATTTGAAGACAGTTATTCTCTAAACCCCATGGTAAAATGCTTTCATGTTACTACTGATTCCCACCTCACTGCCTTGTGTGGGTGGTGCTGCTCTATTGGCAGAAGGAGGACATTAGACTCTCAGTGAAATGACACATCCCAAGCTGTGTACAGTCACTGGAACACCGAGAGATTTGAAAGATTGACTTCCATCCATAATACATCACTATACCAGTTACACTCAATACTCTTCTTGTTTCACTGATTGAATGCCAAAATCTCACCATTTTTACTTCTTATTCAGTTTGCAGGAGCGGGAGAGGGACGTCATTACCTGATGCTACGCAGAGGATGTCCAACATCCACATAAGTCTTGTGGAGCTACAAATTGTCCAATGAAATATAATCCTGCAAATCCCACCCTCTATATTAGTTGAACCAATCTGAGACTTCTCCATCATTGTTTCCATTATGACTTTTGCGAAATGTGTATTTATTCTGCCCCTCAATTGCTGTTCTCTGTTCTCTGTCCTGAGCCTCAACATTGCCAATATGTGCTTCTGTTACTCCTTCTTAGCATACTTCACTGAGCTCAATCTCACCATTCTTCCTCGTTCAGTGGGTGTTTTCTAACAATTGTGTCACTCACTTTTGCAGTGACAATTTCAGTTCGTCTGTGTGTGTGTGTGTGTGTGTCTGTCTGTCTGTCTGTCGGTCCGTTTGTCACTCTGTCTGGTCTGTGTTTCCGTCTGTCTGTCCGTCTGTCTGTCTGAGGTTGCTTGCTTGTCTCTCTGGGTGATGGGAGATTTTTATCGGTGCTTTGAAAGGGTGTGTTGCACCTTAATTTGGCTTAACGAAGTTTCTACAACCACACAGCGAAAATCGCCAGGGAATCACTCAGAGGGCAGCACCAGCAGAGAGCAGCATTCAATCTTATCCCACTGTCAACACACGCAAACAATCGCACGTGCCCACATACAGAGGGACAGGAAAAGCGTAAGGATAACAACTAGTTTAGATTTAAGAGAGGTCGCTGTAGGGATCACAGAGATAGTCACTATAGAGGAAACAGTCGTGCTCAGTGCATTGATTACAGAACCTTCAAATCAAGTATTCTAAGGATTTCTTCTATTTCTGATCAAACATCTAACTCTTGAAATCTCCCAAGAACGCGTGCCCAGGCTATCTAGTCTTTCAATGTGTATCTCAGAATTGAACATATTTAGCTCACAGACTCTGTAGTAAATCATTCCACAGATTATTTTCCCTCTAAAAGAATAAATGCTTCCTCATCTCGAGCTCGAATGTTTGACCACATTCTCTGAGATTACGCCATCTGCTCCTACATCTTCCATCAAGGTGAAAAGACTTTGCCACTTCTGTCCTATTACGTTTTCATCCCACACCTCTCAATCACGTGGCACTTGAAGTTGTTCCTCAAGAATCAGAGTAGGATGCCTCCATCCCGTTTCTATGCAGCTCACTTATGCACTGACGAGATTTCTGATGTTGATAAACACAAAGGATGTTTGCACACATTCGTTTCTCTTCAGACCTCCAGCCCTATAACAATACAAAGTATTTTTCTGTTAAGTCAGTTGGGTTTAAAATTCCACACTTCAGAGTGCAGGAGTTGAGATGAAGGTCTGGTCTGCTAATTGCCATGTATAAATCAAAAAAGTAAGCTGGAGTTCCAGCATTTGGAAACAGTCGTAGTATAACACGGCATTGAGGAGAATCTAAGTTTGAGTCTGTTTTAAGGATCCACCACACTACGTTTTGAGATCTGTCCATTGTGTAAAAACTATCTCTAATCCAAAACTTCACTCTGGTGGGCTCCACGGTGACACAGTGGTTAGCACTGCTGCCTCACAGCGCCAGAGACCCGGGTTCAATTCCCGCCTCAGGCGACTGACTGTGTGGAGTTTGTGCGTTCTCCCCGTGTCTGCGTGGGTTTCCTCCGGGTGCTCCGGTTTCCTCCCACAATCCAAAAGATGTGCTGGTCAGGTGAATTGGCCATTCTAAATTGCCCCTAGTGTTAGGGAAGGGGTAAATGTAGGGGTGTGGGTGGGTTGCGCTTCGGCGGGGCGGTGTGGACCTGTTGGGCCAAAGGGCCTGTTTCCACACTGTATGTAATCTAATCATGTAATCTAATCTAATGAATAAACAGAACCTCTTAATGAACTGCGAGTTGTTCCTCTGGGAAACTAGCATGAGAGATTTGAAATGGGATGGTCAGAATACCAGAGGGCTAACAAAGGATGATGAAGTAACAAAGGAATCATTAGAATATCGCTAGTGAATTTATGAATGTGTGAATGAGGAGTACTAGAGGCTGCGAGTTGATGATGCTGTCAGTTAGAATGGTGTTGTGTGCTGCTGCCCCCCTTCTGGTTATAACTCTGCATAGTTTGAACCTCCTTTTGTGCATTCATGGACATGGACCTGGAAGGGTCAACATTACATTGCGTTGAACAGAAGGGCGTGAAACACGGAAAGATCGTTTTGATCAATTCATTCATTATCATGCCTTCAGTCAAGTTATGCCACAAAGCAACAGCCAGCTGCTTCTGTGCGAACATTACATCCTTGAGACAACTGTCCAGATGAACGTTTCTGATATTTTGAACATCTTCCCCATCAAACATTGAGACAGACCGAACAATATACAGCACAGCACATCGAAACAAACTCGTAAAGAAGTCAAACAAAATGCACAACAAAACTTCCATGCAGACGTATTGATACATACGTTTTAGCACTTGCAGCTACGGTGGAAACCTACGGTGCACCAGTTCGTCGGCGACTGATTAATGTGTGTAGTTGGAAGTGTCACAACATAATGTCCTGCTCTGTTCTGTTCTGTACTATCAAAAGGAGAACTGCTGTATCTTTCGGTTTTGGACTAGCATCAATAGGACTGAAATCTGGAGTTGTGATTAACATTGATTATTCTCAAGCTGAATGTAATCACCCCAAGTGTTTCGAGTTGCATCCCTGAACTTCGCGGGACCTATTCAAGTTTGGATTTT
This sequence comes from Chiloscyllium plagiosum, assembly GCF_004010195.1. Classification (NCBI taxonomy): domain Eukaryota; kingdom Metazoa; phylum Chordata; class Chondrichthyes; order Orectolobiformes; family Hemiscylliidae; genus Chiloscyllium; species Chiloscyllium plagiosum. Next base: position 14,459,206 of record NC_057753.1, read on the forward strand.
GAGATAATATTATTGTGATTGAGTCTTTAAAGCTACTCTTTATTTTTGAGTGAACAGTTTTAAGTAAAAATAAATCAGCAGCACCAACTAAACCAGCGACTATTTCTGCATGTAAAGACAAGGGCAGCAGGAGCATCCTGCAATATCTCCTCCAAATCTCTCTAATGACACTATAATTAGAAGTGTACCGCCCGTCCTTCAGCGTCTGGATCAATATTCTACCTTCGCCGCCCTAGCTATTTCCTGTGTCCATTTCCCCACTAAGTGATACAGCCATTTGAAAAGGCAGTTCATCACTAATTACTACAGATGCATTCATGTTGGACACGAAACGTTATGCCAGCCAGCGTCGACAAGATGGTCCAAGGGAAAAAATGATGCAAAGCTAATAGTGTTATTTGGGAATCAAGTTGACACATTTTCTCATCGTACTTGCTGAGAATTTGACGTTCTAACAAGTTGGTTGGCTAAAATGAACGATGAAAATGTCATTTTTTTTTACTGGCAAATATAACAATCACAGGGGTGAGAGGAGAATAATCTTATTTAAGAAATACTTTGAGAAGAAACGGCATGTCAATATGTTTCAGCGTTTGTCTATTGGGATGAATAACCAGTTTCCCGATTGGAAAATACAATGTGGTTGCAGGGAGTTGGATGCTTGCACATATATTTCCTCCCATCATTTCTCCATGGGGTTTGTTCTATGTTGCAGAGCTCCTGGCCAAAGAGCGGATTACGTACTCTCACCTCATCATAGTGGCAGCACGGTGGCTCAATGGTTAGCACTGCTGCCACAGAGAACCAGGGTCCCATGTTCGAATCCAGCCTCAGGTGACCATCTCTGTTGAGTTTGCGTATTCTCCCCGTCTGGGTTTCCGTCCAAAGATGTGGAGGTCAGGTAATTTGGCTATGCTAAATTGCACGTAGAGTTAGGTGCATTAGTCAGAGGAAAGTGTGTTTAGTTGGGTTACTCTTCAGAGGGTTGGTATGGACTTGTTGGTCTGAAGGGCCTGTTCCCACACTGTTGTGAATCTAATTACTGGAAGCCTCCCAGTAACTGCAGTACTGACACCTTGCTCAGATTTGTGCAATGGGTCCAATGGTGTCACAGGCAGGATGTACTTTGGCAGCGTGTTCAGAGCAGGGAGGTCATTCTAACCTGAAATGAAAATACAGCACTTTGACCATCAGAGACATTGGGAAAGAGAGTGCTGGAGAGTACCCCAGCGCCGTGACCATCCCTACTATACAACCCAATCAGCAGCCAGTACAGACAGGAGCTATGCTGACAGTGCCCAATCTCAACCACACAAGCGAATTTTTTGAAGCGCCACTTGCAATGTTGAACGTCAGACGATGCTGTGGTTTTAAGATGTTGTTTTCGCCTGGTTTCTTTTCAGAGATAGATTTAATAAGAGGTGCAGAGAAGCCTAGCGAAGATTATTTGAGTAAACAGCTGAGAAAGTCCTGGGGGTGAGGGCGGAGTTTATCAGCATGAATGTTAGTGACAAGCTCCAAAGGATCAGGATTATTGGGTTTTAGCTTTTCAGCATCATCAGAAGTCGCTGGGGGCTCAACAGAGTTGAAAGCTGCAGAAACGCCTCGTGGCTGCTACTCTTTCTTTCAATTTTTGCTTGCTTGTTTTGCCCTCCTAGACTGGAGACTGAGACTTTTTCTCTGAACTTGCTTTGTCTCCAAAGGGTGTGTTTATGGGTATGTTATTATTTTAAAACTGCATAAGCAATTGTCACTACATCTATAATTCAGATGAGTTATCCAGTGGAGTAAGTTGTTCTGAATTCTTCTTTTTTATATTTTTGTTTAACTGTAATGTTTCAACAAATTGTCTTTTGCTTAATGTCGAGTAGTTGGACCAATTGAATTGCATTTGAAACACAACACGTTGCATCTGTATTTAACATTAGAAAAGAAGATAGGGTCTGGGCTAACTTCTTAAAATACTTTGAGGGGATCTGGTCTGATCCACACCAAATATGACATGAATCTTAATCAGTGAGAAGCTAGAATGTATCAATTTCCTTCACAACTTGTTCAGAGATTTCATGCCTATAACTAGAGCAGGTGAGGCTAGAAATGGGATCTGCTCGACACAACGTGACAATATCACTGCGCATCTGTAGCCCCTACGAATCTCAAGATCTGGGTTGATTATATTCAGGATAATGAGGATAATCAATGCTAATTATGTACTATTGACACGAGTGCAAACCGAAATACAAAGCGGCTCTCCTCTTGATTGTGCATAGCAGGCCAGAGCAGGAAACATAGCTGTCATTCTTCCAGTCACACACTAACTGAAATGCAAAGACACGTGAATTCTTACACACCACATGAGTTAAAACTAGAGAACAATATTGTGGTCAGCAACGACACCAATCACAGTGAAAATGCAGGTGCAAAGATAAAAAGTTAAACTGAGATTAAATTAACCAGCATGTAGTTGCTTTTCATTCCACGTGATGGGATCTCCAATCGCTTTGAGGTTGGGTTCACCGACGATAATCCAAAAGAAGGAGGGACTGAAGGGGAAACTCAGTTTACCAAGACAGAGAGACAACTACAGATAGCGATAAAGACAGTGCTAAGGATCAACAGAGATACCAGGAGAGGAGATCAATCATTGCCTGACGGTTGGCAGTGAAATGGAAGAAATGTCAGGCGAGGGAATTTGTTATTAAAAGTACAATGTGGTACTGATAATTTCACTGTTACATTGAAACTGCATATATTCTGGCTTGCGTTCTCACACTGATACACACAGTTGGAGATGAAAACACACACACCGGTGAGTATGAGGTGTTTTGGAAACGAGAGCTTTTTCCCAGCTCACCTGTCTACAAATTACATAGAGTCATGGAGTCATAGTGATGTACAGCATGGAAACAGACCCTTCGGTCCAACCTATCCATGCCGACCAGACATCCCAACCCAATCTAGTCCCACCTGCCAGCACCCGGCCCACATTCCTCCAAAGGGTGAGTATTTGAACGAGTGCATTCAATCATGAATCGGTTCTGTGTCTGTGGGATGCTCGGAATCTGCATTTGATTTTCTCAGAAGATCCGGGAAATAATTGCATGACAGTTTGTTCTGAGTTCAATTTGAATTCCTCTCAGCATGAGTTTGAGTTCCGAATAGCACATTGCAATAGCCCGAACGCCAATAGAAAGAGAGGGCATCTATTTTTCAAGGACATTTTGGTACAGAGGGGAGACAATTTCCCATCACTGTGCAGACTCAGAAAGCGCAGTAAACACGACAGTCTCAGACAGCTGTAGCCCGCTGGTAGTCAAACTGGTGAATTTCTTCGAGGTCTGATTTTCGACAGAGAAACGACTTTGTACAAAATTAGTTTGATCATCATCACCATCGGGAGCTTTCCACAGAATAAACTCGGACTGTGTGTCTGGGTGCTGTCAGCACCAGAATATTTTCTCGTAGCTCAAAGTAGTATCTTGCATACTAGAGTAAGTGCCTCTCCGACTGTCTGAGGGGAGTGATTGTGTGACAGAATCTCAATGACTCTGGGCTGATAGGGTAAATGGACATCAATTGTAAAGTGTCAGGCTGGGATCAGTTTAATGTGTGATTTAATGAAGAAATGTAAAATGCATGTCCTCACGTGTACATGTTAGAATTGCTCCCCACACAATCCAGATCCTGAGTAGCCACATTGTCGAGGTCCTCTGCGTGAAAGGTCAGTTGTATAGTTGAGCAACCCTTTTCAATATCCCGCCCTCAGTGAACTGCTGACGTAGCTGTGGAAGCGTCTTACGTCCTTGCCTTCTGTGGACGATGATGCAATGTGTCTGGAATGAAGAAAGCAGTTTCATAGTGAACTGGCACATCCCAATCTCAGTTACACTCACTGTACATAAAATGGAGCATTGAGAATTGTGATACATTGACTTCCATTTGTGATAAGCAATTGCCCTCTCAAGACTCTGCTCTTTTTCTGTTCAAAGTCCTCAAACGAACACATTTCTTGTTCTTAAGCAGTTCATACTTTCCTTCAAATTGTCCACCTGGTCCCCAAGATTTCCCCAATGCTTGTGGCCCCATAAGCTGTCTCCTCCCAAATTGCAATCACACCTTCCACATCACTGGACTCCATCTCAACCTTATCCAGTAGCATCTCTGATATAACTTTTAACAGATTCTCCCTATTGCTGTCTCTCTGTCGACAGGCACGAGGTGATCACTCTTTCCCTCTGTTAGTTCCTCCTGGCATTCTTCACTGAGCTCAGTTGCACCTTCCTTCTTCGCCTCTGTTGAAATCTTTCTCTTACTGAACGCAGACGGTTGACAGAACGGGATTCACTGTGCATCTGAATACTGTTACAGGAGCTGTCGTCGGCTCCAGGACCTTCAGTGTGTTGTGTGCCTGTCTGTCTCGGTGTCTGTACTTATCTGTGTGTTTCGCTGGAGTGGGGAAGCGTGTCCTACTTCCAATGGGATGTATGTACCAGGATGTTCACTGAATTCGGAAGAGGCAAGGCCGCCTTGTGTTTCACTTCAATTACGTTTACAGTGGTGAAATGTCATCCTCTGCTAATGAACTGAAGCTAATACAATTGAGCATCGTGATAATCACCAAGGAAACAGTCAAAGGATGAGCACAAGCAGACATCAATTTTACACGTGACAACAGTCTCAACACGAGTGTGCACACATGCAGAGAGAGAGAGAGAGCAAGAGAGACAGAGAGAGAGAGATGGGTGTTATGTTCTGTTCTAAACAGGCAGAACTGTGTGTGATCACGTCGATGGGTGAAAAGGTTGATGCGACAGTTCCTCAATATAATCAAATTCGCAAGGTTTGCAATTCCAAACGACTCCCCCAGAACTCTGCTCAGAAAGAAAAATGGAAATATTTGGAAGCTTACCAGAAACAATCACTGTTCCTGAAACCTAACTCCTATTTCTCTCCAGAGATGCTGTCAGTCCTGCAATTTTCCCAAAAAAAAAATTCCTTTTTTTGTTCTGATTTCCAGGATCCACAGTTCTTACCGTTTTATTTTGACTCAGTAAACTGCATGCTTTTGCCTCACTGCCTTGTGTGGGCGTTGAGGATGTAAAACTCCGAGAAGGACCGTTGTCTCCCAGTTCATGAACTAAAAATCATAGGACAGCAAATTGGTTGATGGTGGGCATTAGAATGGATGAGGTTACACATTGCTCTGTTCTGTGGAGGTGCGCAAGTTCAGAGTGCACAGTTTACTTTCTCAAGCAGCACAAGAAACAATTCGGTTACAGTTTGATGTAAGGTTAGTTTGGTTTCCTCTCGGTATTTGTTCAGGTTCCTGAAAGCACGTAGTAACTTTCCAACACTCTATGAAAACCTCAATAGATGGAACTATCTGTGGTCCAAAGGCAGTTTTTGTACAGTGGAGAGACTGTTTATCATCACTGTGTCACTCAGAGCGCAGTAATACACGGCAGAGTCAGTCAGTTCTAGCCCAGTAATAGTCAAACTGGTGAACTTATTCGAGGTCTGAAGTTCTCCTGAGAAGCGCTTTTTCGCAAAATCTGCTGTATCCTCAGAGCCACCAGTACCTTTCCCCAGAATATACTCGGGCTGTCTGTCCAGGCGCTGGCGGTACCAGTACAACCAATAGACGCTCCATGTAGTATCATAGGTACAGCGCAGAGTCACTGCCTCTCCTTCTGTGTGAAAAGCTGAGGACAGTGACTGAGTGACAGAATTTCCGTTGCTCGGATCTGAAAGGGAAAACAGATATCAATTGAAAAGTGTCAGGCTAGGCTCGTTGAAAACCGATTTTTAAAAGAAACATATATTCGAATTGCTCCACATTTGCACCCCACACAACGCAGATGATGAGTAGGCACATTGTCGCTGTCTTCTGTGCCCGAGTGCTGTCGGTTATTTGAAGACATTCAATCTAATATGCCACCCACAATGAACAGATCACGTGTCTGTGGAAATTCTCACCTCAATGGTCTGTGTCTGTGTGGGGTGGGCAGGGGGGGGGTGTGTGGAGGGGGTGTATGCTATCGTGTTGGTGGAGAAGAGCAGGTTCTCTGTGAAATATACATCCGGATCCGGTCTGCAGTCAGTGCATTAAATAAGGAGTACACAGAATTCCAGTAGATTGACTTGCATTCATGACAAACAACTCCCCTGATTCACTGTACACTTTACTGTAGTGAAACCATTTTTTTTTGTTTTTTTTTTCTCCTAGTTGTTCCTGTCCTCCATCACGAGGTCTCAGACAAGAGCACTGGGAGAGACTGGACCTGTTGTTAACTCTGGATGAGCTGACCAAGGCCCTTGAGTCCTTAGAAAACAATGAAACCCGTTGAGGCGACAGCATAACGGCCGAGTTGTATTCAGCTCCGTGGGACCTGATTGGTAAGGACCTGATGGAGATGTACGACAGGTACCTGGCAGGTACCATCGGCGAATCCATGAGGAAAGTTATCATCATTCTCATCTACAAACGGGAGGGGGAGAGGGAGAAAATGAGAAATTGGAAACCAATATCATTGCTGAATGCAGACTACAAAACCCTACCTAAAATCGTCGCCAACCTTGTCAGATCTGCTTTGGGTTTAATGATTCACGCCGACCAAACTGTCCTACGCAAACCATCACTGAGAGCCTCGTGCTCCTCGGGTATGCGGTTGCATACGTACCGGACAGGTGGGTGAAGGCCTGCCTCATCAGCCTGGAGCAGAAGGCCGTTGACGGGATAATGAGCACCTACACGTGGGACATGCTCTCTTATTTTGGGAGGGACTATGTCGTTGAATCAGAATGCTCTAAACCTACATCGTTAGTGCAAGCTCAATTAATGGGTGGGAATCTAAAAGATTCCTGATCAGATCCGCAGTCAGGCAGGGATTCCCACTCTGTCTTGCCTTGTTTGTGCGTTATGTAGAACCCTTTGCGGAGTCCATCAGAAAGGATTCCAACCTGAGGGGGGGCGACTACTCCAGGCAGCGGATACCTGCAGGTCAAAGCCACCTTGTACATGAATGACGTCACTATTTTCTGCTGTCAATGCACAAACTCATGAGCAGCTGTGAGCAGGTCAAACTTACCTCAAGGGGCAAGGTAAATCCAGGCAGGAACGAAGCCATGTTCTTTTGGAACTTCGCAGACAAATCCTTCATTGCTTTCACCTTCAGGACCGATTACCTGGACAAACTGGGAATATGATCCATCGGGGCTGGGCCATGGATGAAATCTTGGGAGGACTAAAGCAAAGTAAAGCAGATACTGATCTTTTGGGATCACTGCTTCCTCCCCACTGTGGGTAAAAACTGACCACAAGTTGTGAGGCACTCTCCCCGTTATTCTACGCTGCACAAGTCTGACCCATCACCCAAAACTGTGCCTAAGATAGACCAAGTCTGTGGGGAATTCATATACAAATCTCTGAATAAGAGGCCTAAGAACGTAACTAATGTTCCTGTCATCCTGATGGCTACCTTTGTGTGTGGCTGCACCAAGCTTCGCACAGACCCTCAGCACTCAAACTCCAAATGTCGCTATATACTGAGGTTCTACTGCCCCCTGTGTTACGAAGGACGAAACCGTGGAACACTCCAAGTAGTTGGTTCACTCGTTTTCCCCAGTCCTGTGTACAGAAATTTACCAACGAAAACATGTTTCATCGCAACTCCATCAGAAGTGGTCAGCATCGAGTATCCTCGAGAGCCTGAGAGAAAAGGAGATAATGGATCATGTGCGTTTCCCTGAGCAGACTGTCAAAGTTACTTGGCAAACTGCCTCATCGCCAGAACTTTCCAACAAGCACTAATACATTGCTTGGCTGATGCAGAGAAAGGCACTACCTTTGGTATCCTTCATGAATACCTGGCCAGCCAGCGCCAGCGCCACCACATGTTTCCCTTGAAGTTGCTACGGGGATTTGTGACTGTCGTACATCTCCTTCTGGAATGTGCCTTTGCAAGTGATGTCTGCAGGAAGATGCAGCACTTTCTGTCAAGGTTCTTCCCAAGTGGGTGGCACGGTGGCACAGTGGTTAGCCAGGTTCAATTCCCGCCTCAGGCGACTGACTGTGTGGAGTTTGCACATTCTCCCCGTGTCTGCGTGGGTTTCCTCCGGGTGCTCCGGTTTCCTTTCCAAAGATGTGCAGGTCAGGTGAATTGGCCATGCTAAATTGCCCGTAGTGTTAGGTAAGGGGTAAATGTAGGGGTATGGGTGGGTTGCGCTTCGGCGGGTCGGTGTGGACATGTTGGGCCGAAGGGTCTGTTTCCACACTGTAATGTAATCTAAATTAATCAAGTAGCTCTGTCATGCGGGATTCTGTGCTCAACTTTGTTTTCATTAGGTGCACACCGAGATAGACATCAGCTGCACCAGGACGGACCATCAACGTAGTGAATGTTCGCTCTTCGGTCTGCCAGAACTTTGTTGGCCTTCCAGAACAAGGAGCTGACCTCGACTGAGTGTCGCAAACTGGCAAATTCCAACGTCCAGGACAACGTGCTCAGGGATGTACGAAAGACTGGGGCAGTTGCTGCCAAAGCGCATTGGGGAAAGACCACACTGTGAGGTCTTCCTGCTGTAGGTAAATGTGTGTTGAGTTATCAGACTCTCCTCGTGAGTAAGAGAGATCTTTGGTTTTGTGGATAGCCAAACTCCGATGTTTTGTGTATTTACTATTCAGCAACTTCAACTACGCTATCTATTGCTCTCGATGTGGTCTCCTCCATATTGAGGAGACAGAACAGCAACTCTCAGAACATCTCAGGTGTCGTCTGTGGGCCACATTTATCCTCCAACGCCACAGCTATGTGGCCGATTACTTCAACTCCATTCGATCTCCACCCAAGGACATACAAGCCTTGGGCCTCCTCCACGGAAAAATCAAATCTACCCCACGAGTGGAGGATGAACGCCTTATCCTCCAACTTAGGACCCTTCAAACATATGGCATCCCCTTCTATTTCATCAGTTTCCAAATGTCCCCTCCCCTATCTCATCAAAACTCCAACCCTCCAACTCAGCACCACCCTCGTTACCTGTGCCAGCTGTACATCCTTCTTCCCACCTATCCCCTCCATCGACGCCACTGACTTAGCCCCTCCATCGACGCCACTGACTTAGCACAATCAACCACCACCTGCATCCACGTATCACGTTCCCTGCCACCTTCCCTTCAACTACACTAACACTCGTAGAACTCTCAGTCCCCTTCAAACTCCCACAAACGTGACGAATGATTTATGCCCAAAACATCGACTTTCCTGCCCCTATGATGCGACCTGACCTGCTGTGCTTTTCCAGCGCCACGCTTTCTGAATCTGTCAATGTATACATAAAAAGAGATTTTGTTTTGGTGAACAGAGTAGAGTATTGAAATCAGAAAAGAAACACTGTTGTTCTCTCTTTTAGTCCCGAATTGACGTCAATTCTTGTTCTTGACAATTTCCGGGCTCCCTCCAAGTTCTCAACATTACCCCTGAGATTTCCAATCCATACGTACAACTTGTGAGCCCAAAATCTGTCCCTGCTCAAAGTTCAATCACACCTTCCACGTCTCTGACATCTCCCTCCCCTTCCTGGACCTCTCCATCTCCATCAACATTGACCGACTAAACACTGCCATTTCATACAAACCCACCGACTCCCACAGCTACCTGGATTATATCACCTCCTCCCTACCTTCTTCCAAAATGCTATCCCGTATTCCCAATTCCTCCGCCTCAACCCCATCCGCGTCCAGGAGGAGCAGATCCACAACAGAACACACTAGATGTCCTCCTTCTTCGAAGACCTTCCTCTCACACGTGGTGGAAGATGCCCTTCCACGCATCTCATCCGGCACCTCTGCCCTCAAATGCCAGCCCTAGAGCCACAACAAGGGCAGAACACCCCTGGTCCTCACCTTCCACTCCACCAATCTCGGTATAAATCACATCATCTGCTGACATTTCCACCACCCCTACCACATCCGATTTCCACAAAGACCGTTCCATCCACGACTACCTGGTCAAATCCACGCCCACCCCCACATAAACCCACCCTCCATTCCTGAAAGCTTCTCCTGCCACCGCAGGAATTGCAAAACTGCGCCCACACCTCCCCTTTCAGCTCCGTCCAAGGCCCCAAAGGAGCCTTCCACATCCAATAAAGTTTCACCTGCACTTCCACACGTCATTTATTGTATCCATTGCTCCCGATGCAGTGTCTTCTACACTGCGGAGACCGGATGCCTTCTCGTGGAATGCTTCAGGGAACAACTCCGGGACACCCACACCAATGACCTCATCGCCCCATGGCTGAACATTTCAACTCGCGCTCCCACTCTGCCTAAGAGATGTAGGTCATCGGCCTCCTCTACCACCATTCCCTCACCAACCGCACCTGGAGGAAGAACGTCTCATCTTCCACCCCAGAACGCTTCAACTCCATGGCATCAATGTGGACTTCACCAGTTTCCTCAGTTACCTCCCCCCCACTTTACCCCAGTTCCAACCTTCCAGCTCAGCACTATCCTCATGACCTGCCCCAGCTGCCAACCTTCCTTCTCACCTCTCTGCTCCACCCTCCTCTCTGACCTATCACTTTGACCACCATTTCCATTCACCTATTGCATTCTCAGCTACCTTCCCCCCAGTCCCACCAACCTCCCATTTATCTCTCCACCTCTGCGACTCCCAGCCTCATTCCTGATGAAGGGCTTTTGTCCGAAACATCGATTTTCCTGCTCCTTGCATGCTGCCTGACCTGCTGTGCTTTTCCATCACCACTCAAATCTACACTAATCTCCAGCATCTGCAGTACCCACTACTACCTAGCTGTGTTAACACACATACACATTCACAACACACACGAACAAATAGGGTACTTGTGAGCGTTAGTGTTGACCTGCATAAATAGGATAGAGGGGTGATTACGGGATGTCATGAGAGAGTCAGTGTGGGGAAAACAGACCTGGTCAGCGCATGAATTACAGATCCACCGAATCAAATCTTCTAAGGATGTTTCCTGTTTCAATTCAAACTCGTCCGACTCTTGAAACCTCCCGAGAAAACAAATCCAGGCCCTCCACTCTTTCCATGTCTATCTCAGGCCTGAATATAATCAGCACCCAAACTCTATGGCAAATGATTCCTTAGATTATTTTCACACTGACAGAAGAAATGCCTTCTCACCCTAACTTCAATGTATCATTCCTTATTCTGAGAATACGCATCTGTTCCTTTATTCTCCAACACGGTGATTGTTATTCCAAACTATCTCGTCCTTTTTCAAATTCAAATGCAGAGACAACATTATTAATGAATTTGTAAAATACGCCTTTCATTATTGAATGTTGGGTGGCAAGCCAACAAAAAAAAAGGCAGCACGTTACAAACCCACGGCCACTTACATCGAGATGACTCAGGGGAGCAAACAAATGGGAACACCATCAGCTGCATGTTCTCTTCCAAGTCATTCACCATTCTAACTTGGAAATGTAACGCCATCCCTTCAGTTTCATTTTGTGAAAATCTTGCCATTCCCTCATGTTCCACATGTTCAAATACGCAGAAAGTATGAGAAAAGCTTCAAAAGGCACGTCACTATTACCTTCTCCATGTGTATTAAGAGTGAGCAAGCCAGCCGGCGAAGCCCACATCTCCTCAGGGAATTAATCATCCCTCATTGGGGAATCATTGGGGAATCGAGTAGACATTTTATAAAAGCAAATGTTGTGAATTTGAGACTCTGTCACATGGCGGGCTAATGTGAGTGTGCAAATGTTTTTTTTTAACTACAACAGTGTGATGACAATAGACATGTCTTAAAACTTACTTTGAGAACAATCAGATTGTGTGAATATATACTCATATAAAACCGTTGAAATGGACGGCCAATTTCAATTGGGGAATATAATGTATTTCCACAAAGTAGGATGCTTGTACCCTTGTTGTCTCTCATAATTTCTCCTACGTTGCAGAACTCATGGCCAAACGGCGGATCACGCAGTCTTCCCTGGCACTGGTGGGCTATCGAAGGCATTCCAGTGACAATGACTGCAGACCCATACCTTCCTCAACGTCTTATAGTGGGCCGCTGTCGTGACAGACAGAGCTGCAAATTCTGAGCACTGCATTTGGCAAGGTGGCCAGAGCAGGGAGGATTCGGGCCACTTTTCTCTGGGAGCAGAAACGCAGCGTTTTTGTTGTCAGGGAAATCAGGAGACCTGATCTCATACATCTCTGTGCTGTGATTATCATCGAGTTACAATTGAATTGGCAGCCAGTACAGAAACTCCGGGGAAACAGGAATGATACATACAGCCTCATCATCTCAATGTCAACAACCGCGTACTGAAAAAATCACCAGTAAGAGAAAGTGAATTTTGTCAAGCTTCCATTTTCAATTTGGAAATATTCCCCATGATTTGTAATCTAGAGAATATAGAGTGTTTCCATTTCGAAACAATGTGTTCAGAGACTTGATGAGATACTTTTCTGCCTGTCTCGAACCGGAATCTATTTGAACCAGATTTAGGCACACTGCCGCTGCACATCAATAACTCCTCAGAATCTCAAGTTTAACACACTTGCTTTGAAAGAATTCGCTGTAATGGCGACAATCAATGTTAATTGCACCTCTACCTTTATGCCCTCTTGACAGGAATGCAACACAGAAATAAGCAACAATTCTCCTCTTGATGGTGATTAAGCAGGCCAGCACAGGAAATGAAACTGGTACTCTCCCATTCACACATTAACCAAAGGCAAAGATCTGAGATCACTTACACAACGCTTTGGTTAAACCCAAAGAATAACAGTGGAATCAGTAATAAGAGCTGTTACACGAAAATGCAGCGGAAAAGAACATTCCTTAAATTGACACTACATGAACCACCACGTGACGCATTTTTGTTTCATTATGAGATCTCCCATCAAAGTGAGGTTGATTCCCATGATACGGAAAGAATCTAAAAGAAGGACAGAATGAAGATGAAAAGCAGATAAACGGTAGTGGATGCGAATAGAGGGGGCTAAACATACTCAGTGTGGAGATTAAACTAAAGTACTGTGTGGAAGTAGAACTGAAAATGCAACTGTTACATTGAATCTCCACATGCTCAAACATGTTACCACACACATACACACACACACTAATAAACATGCACATGCATTTCATACACGGACACCCAAACACACAGAGAGCCTGGTGTCTATGTTCTATTCGAAGAAGGTAGAAAACGTTTCATGTGATCACATCAATGATGAAATTATGGAAAAAGCAGTCGAATCAGCATCTTCAGTGATCCCCCTTCTGAAACTCCACCTCCGTTAAACTGATGTCGTCTCTCTAGATGCTCCCACCTCATTCTTTTGTGGTGGAGATACAGATGTGAAACTTGGAGAAGGACTGCTGTCTGTAACTGCATTGGCTACAAATTACAACACAGCACACATCTTAGGGCGTCGATTGAAATGGGTGTGACCAAATATATGATGTTCTCTTTCTGTGTGCAATGTAGGAATCTGCAGTTTATTTTCTCAGCAGCTCCGAGAATCACTGGTTGACAGCCTTATCTTAAAGTGACTTCCTCTCAGTGTGTGTTTAACTTCCTGAAACACATAGTAGCTTCCAAGATGCTGACAAAACCTCAAAAGATAGATCAATCTCTGATCAAAAAGTAGTTTTTGTACAGGGGTGAGACAGTTCCTCATCACTGTGTCCCAGAAAGCACAGTAGTACACGAAACTGTCTGTTAGTTGTAGACCAGTGATAGTCAAACTGGTGAATTTATTTGCCGTCTGAAGGTCTACAGAGAAGCGATCTTGAGCAAAATCTGCTTTATCCTCATTTCCTTCAGAATATTTGCTCAGTATATACTCGAGTTGTGTGCCTGGGCGCTGTCGGAACCAATATAACCGATAATAGTTGGCTGTCGAATCATAGGTACAACTTAGAGTCACTGCATCGCCTTCTGTCCGAAAATCTGAAGAGAGTAACTGGGTGATTGAATTTCCATGACTCAGGCCTGAAACGAAAGCAGATATATATTGCAAAATATCAGGCTGACATCAATGCAAAATATGATCATATAAAGGAATATGAATGATACTTTCTCCATGCTTACCTATTAGAATTGATCCCCACACTACCCAGATTCTGAGTAGACACATTGTCTCTGTCCTTAATGGAATAGGGCTGCAGTGCATTTAAAGACAGCCGTTCTATAACTCCTCCCTCAATGCACTGCCGCACTGAACCTGCATGTACACAACTCACTGCCTTTTCTCAGTGATATATTGGAGAGGTGACTTCCGATTAATTCACATTCGCCAAGTTGGGTTCGAGTAACTGCCCTGAACAAGGGGCCTTGCGCATTCTAAGACTATGGCTTTCATCTATGATAAGCAATTTCCAGATTCCGAGTATACTTACTTCCAAGACTCTCGCCTTTTACTGTCACTCATCCCCAGTTGACGCTAATTCTTGTGAAAAGCCAATTAATGGGTGCACTGAAATTAACCATGTAAGCTGCATGCGAGATTTAGACACCTCGCGCGATTCTTGTGGGCTCAAGAACTGCTCTCTCTCTCTTAAAATACAATCCCTCCATCCCAATCTCCCCATCACTGAACCCAATCTGAACCTTATCCAGCAATATCTCTGAAATCAATTTTACTAGATTCCCCTTTATTCTCATCCTCTGTTGCTGTTTTCTTTCCTCGTGCTCAGGAAAATCGCGCTTCTAGTTTTTGTTTTGTTCCTGTCAGATATCCTCACTGAGCTGTTTCACAATCATTCCTCCTTCTCTTTGCCTTTCTATCTCTCTGAACACAGAGACTTCACAGAGCAGGATCCATTGTTCTCCAGAACAATCTCACAGATGCTGTCTTAGATTCCAGCACCCTCATAATCTATGTGTATGTGTGTGTGAGACAGAGGCAGAGACAGAGAGACACAGCGAGACTCTGTATGTATGTGTGTGTGTGCACGCATGCGTGCGTGTGCTTTTGTTTGCCCATGTTTGTTTAAGTGTGTTTATGTCCATGCGTGCATTCGAGTATGAATGTGTTTCTGTGTATTTCATTCAGTGTGTGCATTGTGCATGTGTGCATTCTGGTGTAAGTGCTTAAGACAGCGTGTATGATTGTCTGTACGAAGGTTAAGAAGCCCACATTTGTTTTCGCAGACTTACGTCTGTATTTGAATGTTTTTGCCGTTCTGCTGTGTGTGTTTTTGTTCTGTCTGTCCCAGTGTCTGATTGGAACCATTTTCAAAACATTATAAAATTTCAGCTAGAGTGTTGCTTCAGGAGTCTAACACACGGACTGAAAGAATTGGCCATTGCTTTGGAAGGTAAGTTGTTTAGAGAAATGTTAATGAATGGATTAATGAAATAAAACGCTGTTTCCAAATTTTCCTGCACATGTTAAAATTCCGCCATCTGTTGGTGTATGTCCGCTACTGCACATCAGGAATGTCAAGCATATCAGGGATTCAATCAGAGTGAAGCCAGCAGCTGACAGCACCATTCAATCAGACAGCAGCATCAAATCACACACGGTGTCTGTATGAAATATTTGCTGCTCTCAACTCGCTTGCCTGTAATTTCTCAGACGAATTTTGTTCTGAACAATCTTTTCTCCATGTAAGATGCCTCCATCTCCTGTAAACACAGTCCACAGTCTATTTAAAGGGTGCATTTGCTCAGAGTCACTTTGTGGATGAGGGAACTTTTGTACACATTGGGCAGAACTCCTGATTCAATGAGTTTGCTCATTATAGCAGACAAAAAATTGGATTATCCAGAATGTCACGGTATTGTGGGAAAATATTATTTCATTGTTGATTTTTTTTGTGACTGTTAGCAAACCAGACATTCATCCCCACCAGTGGATGCTAAGATGTGCAACTACTCCGATAGAACAAGACTAAAGTAACACAAAATTAGATGATGTTATTCCAGGATTGCATGTCTGCAGAGAGATGACTGGAACAAATATGCTTTGACTTTGTCAGAATGACGACAATATTTCCCTGGAGAAACAGGTGGATTGAAAGGGCTCTTGTGGCGTCGTGGGCAGTGTGCCTCCCTTTGAGTCAGGAAGCCCACGTTGACATGCCAACTGCTCCAGAGCTGTACAATACTACTGGGCAGCTTAATACAGAAAAATAGTTTTCCCGTGTGGGATAGTCCAAAACCAAAGGTTGCAATCTTAGAATAGGGAGTTACGCATTTCAGAGTGAGATTAGGAGAAACTTCTGTTCTCAGAAGTAAATTAATCTTGGGAATTCCTTAACAGAGAGCTTGGGTTATACAGTACGTTCAAGGCTAAGTTGGGAAATGGAATGGTATTGGGGAAATCGTAATGTGTGGGGGAGTGGTGGGGGTGTTATGGGTCTCTGTGAGAGAGTGCGTGTATGTGTGAGTGTGAGTGTGAGTGCAAATAGGTGTGAGTCTGTATGTGTGTAGGAATTTGTGTGTGTTTGGAAGTTTGTGTGTGTATAGGATTGTCAGTGTGTATAGGATTTTATGTGTGGGTGTGAGTGTCTGGCAGTGTGCGTCTGTCTGTGTGTGCGTACAGTGCAATGGGGTCACCTGTAGTGTGACATGAACGCGCCCAGCCACCCCCCTCCACACACACACAGACAAATATACACATACGTTTGTGGGATGAATCTGTACTTCCAGAATTAAATTTTACATGTAATTACATGTAAGATTCTGTAAATCCGTTTTTGTTTTAAGATTAGAATCCGTCTGACCATTGTGGCCCAGACAGTCTTACACAGGGAAGCTCACACCTTTAATACATTTCCTGGGCCAGCATGACACCAATTGTTAAAGTTCACTTGAGGGTGTAACTTTTTAAAATGTTTTGCAATTTACATACGAAAGAACTGAAAACAACATGGACGTTCTAACAGATGAGAGACTTAACAAGTTAATGCACAATCGATAAACTCACCCTCAGTGAAATGCTGACATGTCTCTGGAGATTCTCACCCCACTGCATTGAGGGAAAATGGAAGTGAGAAGACTCACAGAGAATTGATACATCCTGATCTGGGTTATGGAAACTGCACTTGAAATGTAGCACTGAGAATTCTGATAAATGAAATCTATCCATGATAAGCCTTTTCCCAGATTCACATGAGCCTTACTCTCGCGACTCATCTTCTTCTGCCGTCTTTCCCAAATGAGGCCATTTTATATTTTCAAGCAGTTCATGGTTGCCCCCAATGCCACGCTGTTCCCCAGATATCTGCCGCACCTGCAATCCCTACAAACTGTCACAAACAATCCCTTCTCAAATTACAATCTCTCAAAGTCCACCTTGCAGAACACTGAATTTAATCTCAAACTTAACCTGCTAGATATCTGATATTGATTTTATTGTCGGTTATGATGGTCCTCTCCTTCTGTTTCTTTTTACTCAATCTCAAAACTGGTACTATCCCTCTTTTGGTTTATTTCAAAATTCTCCTGAGCTCAGTCTCACCTTCGTTTCACAACTCTGTGGGCGTCTTTCTCTCTCACTGAACAGAGAGGCTTCACAGAACTGGACCCACTGTACATCTGAAAGATGCCACAAGTGATGTCTGAGGTACCAGCACTCGACATGTCAGTCTATTTATGTGAGTTTCCGTATATCTGATAATGTCTGTGCGTGTGTGTGTATGTGTGAGTGTGTATGTGTGTGTGTCTTTTTGAGCGTGCGCGCATCTGGACAGACAGATTAACTGCTTATGTGTATGCACAGATAGGTCTGTATGAGTGCTTCCGTTTACAAATTCGTTGGAGGTATTGACCTGTGTGTTTTGGTAGGTGCATTTTCACTGTGTATTATTCTATCTGTCCCAGTCTCTGGAAACATGTTCAAATGATTTTATCTCCGTTCATCTGCAGTGGTGTTGTGCAGATCGATCATTAGTTCAGAAGCCGATGGCTGTTGCGTTGGGGAGATAAATTGCAACTGAACTGATAATAAGGAATTCATGCAAAACAATCTCAGTGTCTTTCACCGGTTTTCCTCCCTGAGTTGAACACTATGAAATGGCACCTGCTACTATTGGTTTCCTACTCACTGCGCAAGTGGAAAATCAAACGCATCAAGGACTCAAACAGAGGGAGGGCAGAAGCACACTAGAACATTCAAAATGGTAGCAGAATCAGAGGTAGTGTGCTGTCTTTGATGTTCTCCCTTCACATGTCAACCTGACAAGGAAAAAATCAATATTGATATATTAATATTTATTTTGTTCTTTGTTTCGCTTTGCTCAAGTGGCCACCATTGTGAATACCCGTTCCCCATCTCCCATGTCAGTTTCCCAGAATCCACAGTTTGTGAAGAAGGCGTCTTTGCTCAGAGTGAGCTTAAGAATCGGGGACTGTGTTTGGATACACATCTCACAATGAAATGGCACGCATCATTAAAACGGATATCAAGTTAAGTTCTCTGCAATTGGGCCTACACTTCAAACTGTCCTCCCTGTGGCTGGGAAATTGTCCTAAATGATTGATTTGTTCATGGCAACCAGCAGACCAAGCATTCATCGCTATCACTGCACTCTAATGTGTGCAACTACCAACAGAGAGCATCACTAATCTTCCTCAAAGATACACTATATTATTGAAAGGCCAGATGTCTGCTGAGAAATGATGGCGAACAAGCTTGTTTTGTGCTTTTCTCAGAATGAGAG
Organism: Chiloscyllium plagiosum; assembly: GCF_004010195.1. Classification (NCBI taxonomy): domain Eukaryota; kingdom Metazoa; phylum Chordata; class Chondrichthyes; order Orectolobiformes; family Hemiscylliidae; genus Chiloscyllium; species Chiloscyllium plagiosum. Next base: position 14,477,893 of record NC_057753.1, read on the forward strand.
TAATTACTCATTATGTAAGCATGCCGACTGGAGGTCTCTTGTGGCGTCGTGAGATGTATCCAGACTTTTGAGTTAAGAGGTTTGTGTTCCATTCCCACCTGTTCTAGAGGTGTGCCATAATACCTTGATAGCGTGATGTGGAAAAGCTTTTACTCACTTTGGGAGTGATTAGGACCAAGTGTGCAATCCTAGAATGAGATGTCACCAAATCAAGACAGAGTGGAGGAGAAAGTTCTTCACACAAAGGGAAATGGATATGATCAACAGTTGTGCAGAGGCTAGTTTCGTCAGTGTATTGAAGGCTGACTTACGCAGATTCATTAGTCGGAAATGAATCAATTGTTATGTGGAAAGTGCAAGAAAGTCGATTAAATGATTATCAGATCAGCAACGATCTCATCGAATTCTGGAACTGTTTCGAAGGGCAACATTTCACACTTCTCCTGCCCTGTTTTACGTAATTAAAGCCTTTTGACAGCAGTTAAGTAAGAGAGTAGGTCTGTGATCATGAAACTTTCTGCAGTGATTTGTTAAAAACTGTTATGACTTGCTGGAGAGGTTAAAAATGACAATATGGTCAGTATGCAAACAGGTAAATGAATTGACATAGAAGGTATAAACTGCAGCATGCAGAAATGCCAGTATAAAGGACATCACTGAACAAAATTTTGAAACACACGGTAGATATATGAAGGGACGAATGATTGGTTTTTGCTCTTCGCTGTGATTTTCTTATATGACTTGCAAATGGTGGTGGGTGCGTTGGTGCTTTGAGAACAGTGAAAAAGTTTGTATTTTCTCTTGACAATTTTTGCACTGGTCTGGATTTTATCAGACTAACTGTTTGCCCTTATACAATGGCATTCCATGCTCTCTGACAATGGCTATATCCTGATATCAGAAGAGAATGTATGTTTTGAAAAGTGTTTGTGAACAACAGCTCGCTGTTCAACGTCTGGATTGAAACATTTGGTGTATTCATCTAGAAGTAACCGATCAAATGAACACACACGTACACACACGTACACACACGTATACACAAACACACACACACACACACGTGCCACGTTGTGTTGGAAGCAACACGATAAAGATCAAAATGATCACAACAATGATGATAGATTCAACATTCTATCAAAGTACTGAAATCATTATTTGCAGTCACACTCTACCTACAACGTGGCCTTCAGTAATGTCCTGCTGTGTTCCCATATGCTCACGCTTCAATCATTGTCAGCAGTGGGGATGTGAAACTCGGAGAAGGAAAACTTGTTCCCAGCTCACGGTCTGCATCACATGCTCCAACAGATTGTTGGTGGTGGGGATTTGAACGGATGTCTTCACGTGTAATTCTGTTCCGTCTCTGTTTGCCTCTCTTGAGAGTGTGCAATTTAGTTTCCCAGCAGCTCCGATACACAGCAGGGTTAAAGTTTGGTCCAAGGTTGCTTTCGTTTTCTCTTTGTGCTAGTTTGAGCTCGCTGCATCTCATTCTCATTGCCCGGATGCCAAACAAACTCCAACAGATTGATGTTGAACCACCATCGGAGGTCGTTTTCGTACAGGCCTCATGTTGTTGCTCATCACTGAGAGCAGCACTAAATGCATTAATACACGGCAGAGTCAGTCAGCTGTGGCCCGGTGATAGTCAAACTGGTGAGTTACTTCGAGGTCTGAAATACTGCAGAGATGCAACCTTTAGCAAAATCAGCTGAATGCTTATAGCCTTCATTGTCATTCTGCAGTGCGGCCTCTGGCTATATGTCTCGGCGCTTCCAGTATTAAAGTATCAAAGTACTCAACGTGGTATTGTATGCACAGTTTAGAGTCAATGCCTTACCTTCTTTCTGAGTATCTGAGGAGAGCGACTGAGTGACAGAATTGCCACGACTCAGGTCTGAAAAGTAAAATAGATATAAATTATAAAACGTCTGGCTGGTGTCTGTTTTGAAGATGATTAAATAAAGGAATGGGAAATGTCCTCACTCTACATTTTTCTGGAAGAATTTGTCCCAACAAAATCCAGATGCGGAGTTGATGCACTTTCACTGTGAACTATTTAACAAAGATGCGAGATATTTGAAGATACCCATTTTGAAACCCCGCCCACAATTTTGCCGTGATCCTGGACGTTTCAACCTCGTCAAATGATTGAATGATTTATTCTCACATGTTTTGCGGCCAATCCAGTGAAAAGTGCTTGTCTTGTGCTTCTGTGAGATGGGAGGAGGTGTGGAGAATCTTGATAAGTTGACAGACCACTAAGTGTGTTACAATTACTGACCTTAAAGAGGAGGATCAAGCATTCTGATGGATTGACTTTCCTCCATGAGAAGCAATTCATCATATTCCTAGTGCCCTTAATTTCACGTCTCTATCATTTTTCTGCCCCAACAAACGACCAGATTTACGAGCAAATAGTTAATGGATGGCGCTAAATTACCCGGGTACTTCATCTCCTGGCTTTCCACCCAACGCATAATCCTTGTGGCACCATTAAACTCAAACTCAAACTTATCCAGCGGGATCTTGGATGTTAATTCAGAAGCTGATGACTATTGCTTTGGCAGACAAGTTATCTGTAAGAATGAAAACGAATTAATTGATTAAAAGTCCTCACAGTCGTTTTTTTTCCATATTTTTCTTATCTTCAGCTGGATACAATACCACGTCAGCTGGCAGATCAGTGCTACTGCAGAAGAGGAAGGTCAAACTCATCGAAGATTCAATTAGAGGGAGACCAAACAACACACAGCAGCCTTCAAACTTGATAGCAGCAATAACTCGCACACAGTAACTCACACCAGCAATCTCTGCTGGTCTCAACCCGCATGTCCAGCTGATAGTCATAAATTCACTCGTGATATCTTAACGTTTATTTTATCCTTGTTTCACATTCCTCGCCGACATACAATGCTGAACAGTCATTCCCCCATCTCCTATGTAATTCTTTTACTGAAGTGATGGAGCACAGTTTGTTAAAAGGTTGGTGATACTCGAAATAAGTTCATGAGTAAACGATACTTGCCTTACACTGGATAAAGTGTCCAATGTGATGCGTTTGATCATTAAAACATGCAAAAAAATGCATTCTCCTCAACGTTAGTTGCACTTCAGACTGTCCTCCCTCTTCCTGGAAAATATTCTTTAATCATTGATTTGTTGGTGACAATTAACAGAACAGACACTCTTCACGAGACCTGACACAAAAAAACATATCACCAATGATATAATAGAAAAATCGATCCTGGTATTTCAGGGCTGGATAGCTGCTCAGAAATGAATGTGAACAAATATGCTTTCTGTTCATCATCATGAGAATAAATCTTTGGTATCTAAGCGTGGTCGTAATTTCCCATCTTTTGAGTTGGGTTGCCCAAGTTCAGGTTCCACCTGCTTCAGAGTGAAAACTAGGCAAGGTAGTGCAGAAAGGTTGTTGTCCCTGTGCAAGAGCCGAAGACAAGACAGCAGAATCTTGGCATAATGGTTCATATGTTTAAACTGAGATTAACAGCAATTTCTTCTCTCGAACGGAAGTAAGTCTGAGGAAATCTTTACCACAGAGGTTGGGTTGCTAAGTTAAATGCTGAGACAGACGACTGTATTCACAGTAGAGAAACCAAGCGTACTGTGAATTTGATACTTACCAGACTTCATGCTTCGTTAGGATGACTGGTCATCTAATACTTCTATGTCTTACGTTGCTAAGGCTTTATGATTGAGGTGTTGACGACAGGAGATGCTGAAACGTCAGAGCGGATGTAGAGTTGGATTGGAAGAAGGACAGAAGGTCAAGTAATATCGTAGGAGAAAGGGTGTTGACGTTTCAGGTCGGAACCTTTCATCAGGACAGGAGTAGGGGAAGGGGGCTGCAAAAAAAAGAGTGAATTGATGGGACTGGGGGAGGTAGGTGGTATCAAGTAGGGATTGGCTGTGATTGCTCATTGGGAAGGGTGGAGCCAATGAGTGGGAAGGAATATGGACAGGTCGGGTCAGGATATAGGGGCAGAGTGCAGCGGCAGAACTGAGCTTAGAATGGCATAAGGGAGTGGGAGATTTAGAAGCTGGCTAATACTCTGCTCAGGCCCTATGATTGCAACTAAATGACAGAGTAGGCCGTTCGGTGCGTATGTTCATGCAGAGACGTGTTAGCAACTGCGATAAGGAATAAGGGAAATGAGCTTGTAGTGCACAGCGAAGTTGGCAGGTATCATGGAGTCGCGTCTGCCAAGACATCAGGATTGGGAGGTGAATATTGAAGCTCGTGCATCCGAACAAAAAGATAGGCCAGTGGGTAGAGGGGGTGGGCTTGCCTGATGAGTAAGAAACGAAATTAAATCAATAGTAAGAAATGAAGCAAGTTCAGATAGTTTAGAATCTCTGTGGGTAGAATTGAAGAACAACAACGGTTAAAAAAAGTAGAGTTGGTTATGTACAGTAGTACAGGAACCGGGACACAAAATGTAGCAGGTAATAGAAAATGTTTATTGGAAAGGCAAAGTTCGAGTGATCATGAGTGATTTCAATATGCAGGTGGACTGGGAAAGTCACAGTCATAGTGGAGTTCAAGGAAAGGAATTTGTGGGATGTCAACGAGATGGCGTTTTGGAACAGCTTGTGTGGGAGCTGATTAGGGAACACGCAATACTGGACTTCGTGCTGTGCAATGAGGCAGACCTGATATAGGACAATAAGGTGAACGAAACCTTGGGAGGCAATGATCATAATATGATTGCATTTACTCTACAATTTGGTATGGAGTTGATAGAATCAGAGGTAACTGTATTACAGCTGAATAAAGGCAACTACAGAGGCATAAGGAAGGGGCATAAGGAAGGGTAGATTTGACTGTGCGAGGAGCCATGCAAGAAAGACAGTGGAACAGCAACGACTGGAGTTTCTGAAAGTTATTCAGGAGGCACATCTGAGGTTCATCTCGACGATAAAGAAACTTGGATTAGAGAGGAGGAGGCAACTATGGCTGACTTGGGAAGCCAGGGATATCATAAAAGCCATAAAGAAAGTATATAGTGTGGGGAAGGGCAGAAACCAAAGGATTGGGAAACCTGCAAAGGCCAACAAAGAGGAACAAATAAATAAGTAAGGAGGGAACAGGTTACATGTGAGGGTAAGCCGGCCAATAATGTACAGGAAGACTGTGAGAGTTTCTTTAAAAACATAAAAGGCAAAAGTGGATACTGGGCCATTGGAAAATGATGATGGAGAGATAGTTGTAAGGAACAAGGAACTGGCTGAGGGACTGAATAATTATTTTTCATCATTCTGCACGTAGACCACTCGAGGAATCTCCCAAAAGTTCAAGAAGGAGTTGGCAGTGCTGAGGATGTTGGCCATAACCAAGGAGAAACGGCTAGAAAAACTGAACGGCCTGAGGTGGAAAAACAACATTTAAAGGTAGCGATCTGAAGAAATAGCGGAGATGTTAGTGGTGGTCTTTCAGTAATCACTAGAATTGGGGAGGGTCCAATAGGAGTGGCTGTCTGGAAGAAAGCAGTGAGTGGGGATAAAAGGGTCCTTCTCACGCTGGCAACCAGTGACAAGTAGTGTTCCACAAGGTTCGATGTTGAGAATGCAATTTTTCACATTTTGCATGAACAATCTCGAGGAAGGAACTGATGGCATTCCGGTTACATTTTCAGACGGTGCAAAGGTAGGCAGAGGGCCCAGTAGCATTGAGGAGTTGGGAAAGCTGCAGAAGCTTTTGGACAGGTTAGGAGAGTGGGCATTTAGAGTACAACGTGGGGAAGTGTGAGATCATGCACTTTATTAAGAAGAATTAAAGCATGGAATTAAAGAATTAAAGCATACGCCCAGAACAGAAATGCAGCACCTTGAACATCAGAGACAATGGAAGGGAGGATCCTGCCGTCGACCTCACCTATAGTGATCATCAAATTGATACAATCAGTAACAAGACAGATACCCGGTACAGACAGGAGCACAGCGTCACCATATCAGCAACAGGAATCTTACAGAAGACCAGCAATGACTGAGTGAAAATGAATGTTCTTACGTTCAATTTGGAAATATCACATGAATCATAATCGGTCAGAATTTAGAGTACATCCATTTTCTAACTGACCTGTTCAGAGGTGTTATGCATACCTTTAGAACAGCTGATTCATTATACCGGATTTTTTGACCAAGATGCAAGGACATTACCACTCCATATCAGTACCCCCTAAGAATTTCAAGTGAAACTCTCCACATTGATTTCATTCAGGATAATGAGGATAATCAATGTTATTTGTGCCTACACCTTCACGTCCTTTGTACAGAAGTACAATACTGAAATCTTATGAAGAGGCAAGCCAGAGCAATAAGTACAGTTGTTATACTGCCACCTTTACATTAACCTAAATACAATTCCCAGAACGTCTCACCCATCATATTAGATATAGATAGAACAGTGGAGTGGGGGAAGAAAGTAACCACTGTAAAAACGCAGCTGCAAAGAGACTTGATGACTTGAGAATAAAGACACCATCATGTACTTCTTTACTTTTCCATTATGGTCTCTCCAACAAAATTCAGGCTGGGATCACTGAAGAAAATTCTCCTCACTGTCTAATGGATCACACGAAGGTGGTGATTTGAATGTGATTGCTCAAATATTAATCTTTTCTGTGTCTATTCGAGTGCTCCGTGTCTGTAGTTCATTTTCTCAGCGGCTCTGGGAAACAATTGAGTGACAGTTTGTTCCAAAGTTAATTTGATTTCCTCTTGGTGCAAGTTTGAACATCTGACAGTTAATTCTATCAGCCTTCCATTTGCACAAACTCCAATCGAGAGCCCATCCAATGATTCAAGGAAGTTTTTGGACAGGGGCGAGACTGGTTATCAATACTGTGCTGTCCCAGAAAGCTCAGTAATACATGGCAACATCAGACAGCTGTAGCCCGGCGACAGTCAAACTGGTGAATTTCGCCAAATTCTGAAGATCCATAGAGAAACGACCTTGCACAAAATTTGCTTTATGATCATCACCAAAAGGATCTTCCAACAAAATAAATTCAGGCTGTGAGCCTTGGTGCAGTCGGGTACCAGAACAGTGTATCATAGATGTAGTATCATAGGTACAGGTTAGTGTCACCACATCGCCTTCTGTCCGAACATCTGAGGGGAGTGACTGATTGACAGAATCTCCGTTAGTCGGGTCTGAAAGGGAAAACAGATATCAAATGTAAAGAGCCAGACTGCGCTCGGTTTATCCTATGAGTTAATAACAACATGTGAAATGCATTTCCTCCATGCTTACCTGTTAGAATTGCTCCCAACACAACCCAAATGCTGATTAGCCGCATTGTCACTACCATCTGTACAGAATGGCACTCGAATACTTGAAGACACTCATTCTATAAACTCCGCTCCCACGTAAAATGGTGAGGTGTCTGTAGATGTTTGCACATCTCTGGCCTTATGTGAATGATGATGCTGTGTGGGCGGGAGGAAGACAGCCCACTCTCAATGAATGGACACATCCACAAGATGGGTGACAGTCACTGCACCGAAAGTTCTGACAGATTATGGTCTATGCTCGATAAGCTCTTCCCCAGAATCAGGATATCGTTTACTCTCACAATTACTTTTCACCACCTATATCCTCAAATGACACCAAATTTTGTCCTTTACAATTTAGCAGAGGGGATTGCAAAAAGACCCACACCACCCCTGGATTTCTACCCTAAATGTACTGTCCCTCCTGAAATTACAAACCTTCAAGTACCCTGCTTCTACATTACTGAAACCTTTCTCAAAGTTATCCAACAACATCTTTATTATCACTTTAGCCAAATTACTCCTTTATTCGATTCCTCTTGTTGCTCCTCTGCCCTAAGATTCAACATTATAATTTTCTCCCTGTGTTAGTTCCTTTCATCATTGGTCACTCAGCTCAATCTCACTTACCTTCTGCTCCTCTACAAGTGTTTTCTGACTTACTGAAAGCAGAAACCTCACACAGTAGGACCCGCTGTATGTCTAAATAATTTTACAGTCACTTTCTTCGGTTCATGCACTGTGTATCTGTGTGTGTCTGTGTGTGTGTATGCGCGCGTGTGTGCGCATGTGTGTGTGTTTGCGTGTGTGTGCGTGTGTGTGTGCATGTGTGTGTGTGTGAGAGAGAGAGAGAGAGAGAGAGAAAGCGAGGGGGTTTGTGAGATTGCTCGCCTGTCTCTCTCTGTGCAAACGGAGATCCTTGTCAAGGTTTTGTTAGGGCCAAAGCCCACATGCGTTGCACTTCAACTTGCCTTGAATTGATGCCATGTCACTCTCTGCTGGCAACTCAGAGTTTTTTTTTAATTTCAAAATATACTTGATTCATAGAAATAAATCTTTGGTACCTCTACAATTGGTCATGCAGTTCATATATATACATTGCATGTCTTAACATTACAGAGAACAGATTGAGTTATTCGAGTTTACAGTTAATGTATTTACAGTTCTGTTTGTTGTACAGTTCTTAGTATTTAGCTGAGGCTTTAGCGGAACCCAACTACTGAGTGGGCCCCTTGTTATACGATAGCAAAGGAACCTTCTTTAACCCCCAGGTTATGGGGTTACCATTGTCCATTTGACTGTCCTGTCTGTAGGGTAGCTGTCTGCATCCCCATGGTGAGCACGAACTGCTGGACCCTCGCTGGGCTGAGGTAACTGTCCAGATCCTCACTGGAGTCATTTACCTGCTCTGGTGTCATTGAGCCAAGGCAAGGGTCCACACCGTCCAGTTCTGTGTCTGACAATGGGACTGTCAGAGAATCACGACTCTCAATTACCTGTAGCTGTGGGGCAGTGGGTACCCCCTGGTTCTCATTGGATGGAGGGTGGACTTCGGGGCGTCCGTTGTTTCCTGGTTGGGAGGAAATGCCCTCCTCTTTATCTACGGCGCTCTATCTCTTCTGGTGATGGCCCTCCTTGCGCCTGTCTTCACCATCCGAAGAGCTGGCTATCCCTCCCTCGTGCAGCTGTCTTTTCCCCCTTTGCTGGGAGACGTGGCCGGATTTTCTTTTCCTGTTTTTAACAGGTATCCACTCCTCTGCCTGCTCGATTACCTCCTCCTCCATTGCTTCCATCTGCCCAGCTAGAGCTAGGATCAGCTGCTGTGTCTCTCCACTGTCTGCCGCCTCCTCCACTCCAGTCTGTTGGTCTTTCTGGGTGCCACCATACTCCGTTTCCCTGTTGTCTTGGTGGACCTTGCTGGTCTTTGGGGGTCCACGGCTCACATTGCCACCTCCAGCCATCTGTGCGTAAGTGGGGCCGTCCGTCTTGGGCAGGTCTTGTACATGTGGCCCGCCTCTACGCACAGTTTGCAGCTCTTTGCTTCCTGATAGTCCTTGGTCAGGTGACCCTCCTGTTTGCAGTTCTTGCAAATGGTCACCTTGCAATCTGCTGCCATGTGTCCTGACTTCCCGCAGGTTCGGCACACTTTCGGCTGCCCTGCATATGTCAGGTAACCTCTGCTCCCTCCAATTGCAAAGCTCGAGGGTGGGTGGAAGATGTGCCCGTTGTCATTGACCCTCAGGTTTACCCTGACCTGCCGCTTTCTGGTCCAGATCCCGAAAGGGCCGACCACATTGGTGCTTTCTCCCTAGACTTGGACGTACCTTCCCAGGAAGTCAGGACATCAACCGCTGGAACATAGGGGTTGTACATATGGATTGTAACAACCCGACTCCTCTGTGCAGGAAGCACACACAACGGGACTGCTGACAGGATGGAGAACAAAGGCTCCCCTTCCTTCTCCTTGAAGTCCTTCAGGAGCTGCTCGCACTGCTTCACACTCCTGAAGGTCACGTGGAAATAGCCTGCCCCAGGGAAATCCTGCAGGCAGTACACGTCGTTTTTTTAATTTCAAAAATATACTTTATTCATAAAATAATTTGATGGTGTGTACAGTTGGTCATGCCATACATACGTGAACATTTGCATGCAGAGATCAGAATTTATCAATTGTATATACAAGTCTGTTCGTTTATCAATCGTATGTCCATCTATTTAGCTGAGGCGTCAGCAGAGCCCAAATGACTGCGTGGGCCCCCTGTTCTTCTTAGGCAGGCAGATGTTACACGGTGGTATTTCCCCACCACGCCTTGGCAGCAGCTGCCCCAAGCTTCAGCACGTCCCTCAACATGTAGTCTTGGACCTGGAATGTGCCAATCTGCAACACTCAGTCGGGGTCAACTCCTTCAGCTGGAAGATCAACAGGTTTCGGACGGCCCAGAGAGCGTCCTTCACCGAGTTGATGATCCTCCAGGCACAGTTGATCTTCGTCTCGGTGTGCGTCCGGGGGAACAGGCTGTAGAGCACGGAGTCCCACGTCACGGCGCTGCTCGGGACGAACCTCGACAAACACCACTGCATTCCTCTCCAGTCTTCTTCTGCGTAGGCACATTCCAGAAGGAGGTGTGTGACAGTCTCGTGCCCCCCGCAGCCGCTTCGAGGGCAGCGTGCGGTGTGGCTGAGAGTCCAGGAGTGCATAAAGGATCTCACCGGCAGAGCCCTTCTCACCACCAGCACTGAAAAGGTGTTGCTGAAAGAGCGCAGCAGGTCAGGAAGCATCCAAGGAGCAGGAGAATCGACGTTTCGGGCATGATCCCTTCTTCAGGAATTCCCGAAACTTCGATTCTCCTGCTCCTTGGATGCTGCCTGACCTGCTGCGCTTTTCCAGCAACACATTTTCAGCTCTGATCTCCAGCATCTGCAGTCCTCACTTTCTCCTTCTCACCACCAGCCAAGCCATGTCTCGGTGCTTGTTGGAAAGTTCTGGCGATGAGGCATTCTGCCAAATGGCTTTGACAGTCTGCTCAGGGAACCGCTCAATAGGATCTGCCGTCTCGTTTTCCCGAAGGGTGCCTATGACACTACGTGCTGACCACTTCCTGATGGACTTGTGATCAAAGGTGTTTTTCTTCATAAATTTCTCCACGAAGGACAGGTGATACGGAACGGTCTGTGTTCTGCGGCAGCGAGGCCAGGCACATCCTTCGCTACACCGGGAACAGGTAGAACCTCAGTACGTAGTGACACTTGGTGTTTGCGTACTGGGGATCCATACACAGCTTGATGCAGCCACACACAATGGTGGCCATCAGGGTGAGGGTGACATTGGGTGCGTTTATTCCCCCATTGCCCAGATCTTTATACATCGAGTCCCTTTGGACCCGGTTCATCTTTGATCTCCATATAAATTGGAAGATGGCCCGGGTGACTGCAGCAGCACAGATTCTGGGAATAGGCCAGACCTGCGCCATGTATAACAGCAATGAGCGACTGTAGCTTCCATCTGCCCAGTTTCTGCCTCACTTTGCTGATACGCTCCTCCCAAGACTTGGCGTACGCCCCAGACCTCCCCCCCCCCCCCCCACCCGCCCCGAACCAAATACCCAGCACCTTCAGGTGGTCGGTCCTGATGATGAAGGGGATCGAGGATTGGTCGGCCCAGTTCCCGAAGAGCATAGGCTCGCTCTTGCCTCGGTTTGCTTTGGCCCCCGAGGCCCGTTTGAACTGGTCACATATGCACATGATTCTGTGCACGGACAGCGGATCCGAGCAGAAAACGGCAACGTCATCTATGTACAGGGAGGCCTTGACTTGTAGGGCCCTGCTGCCAGGAATAGTGACCTCTCTCAGGCTCGCATCCTTCCTGATGGACTCGGCAAGTGGCTCTACGCAGCACATAAACAAGGCAGGAGAGAGAGGGCAGCCCTGCCTGACTCCAGATCTGACTGGGAAGCTGTCTGATTCACACCCATTGATTGAGACTGTACTGGCAATGTTGGTGTAGAGCAATCTGATCCAATTGCAGATTCCCTCCCCAAAGCCCATTTTGGAGAGAACATCTCTCATATACGTGTGTGATATCCTGTCAAATGCTTTCTCCTGGTCCAGGCTGATCAGGCAGGTGCCCAACCCTCTGTCCTGCACACAGGCGATCATATCCCTGAGGAGTGCGAGACTCTCAGTGATCTTCCTGCCCGGTACAGCACAGCTTTGGTCAGGGTAAGTCACTGACCCCAGAGCAGACCTGACCCAGTTGGCGATAACCTTTGACAGAATTTTGTAATCCACATTCAACAGTGGGATGGGTCTCCAGTTTTTGAGTTCCTCCCTCTCCCCCTTCCGCTTGTAGATGAGGGTAATGATGCCGTTCCTCATGGATTCACTCATGGTACCTGCCCGAAGCATACTGACATACGCCTCCAGCAGGTCCTGGCCAATCAAGTCCCACAGAGCAGAATAGAGCTCGACCAGTAAGCCGTCACTTCCGGGAGTTTTATTCTTTTCGAAGGACTCGAGGGCCTTGGTTAGCTCGTCCAGAGATAGCGGCTGCTCCAGCCTCTCCCGTGTTCTGTCGTCTAAGACCTCCGTTGTAGAGGACAGGAACAACTGGGAGGCCGCGCTGTCGGTCGGCTTCGCGTCATACAGACTGGCATAGAAGGATTTACTGATTCTCATGACGTCAGCCTGAGATGACATTATCGAGCCATCTTCTTCCTTCAGGCTGCTGAGCATGGAGCTCTCTTTGTGCACCTTCTGGAAGAAGAAACGTGAGCACGTCTCGTCCTGCTCCACCGAGCGGACCCCAGACCAGAAGATTATCTTGGAGGCCTCCGAGGCAAAGAGCGAGGCTTGCTGGCCCTTCACCTCCTTGTGGTCCTCGGTGACATCGACCCCAATCGTCTGCAGCAGGAGCATGTTCTGCATACCTTCCTGGAGCTGGGACAGTTTTCTCCGTCTCTCTCTCTCACCTCCTGAACACCTTTGAGGATGAAGGACCTCTTGATGTTCCCTTTTACTATTTCCCACCAGTCCACATGGGACTCAAAGAGGGGCTTCACGGTTCTCCAACCTGAGTAGTCCCTCTTGAGCTCTACAATGTTTCTCGGGGTCAACAGCTTTGTGTTCAGCTTCCACGTTCCCTTACCAGCCCGCTGCTCGTCCTGTAGGTGACACAGTCGGCCAGCAGGAGGCAGTGGTCAGAGAAGAACACCGGCTTGACGTCGGTGTATCTGACCAAGAGATTTCGGGACACAAATAGGTAATCTATCCTTGAGCAGATAGACCCGTCTGCCCGTGACCAGGTGTATCTACGCTGCCTTCGGTCTGCAGGGATACTGAAGACATCGTGCAGCTTGGCATCTTTTACCGTTTCCATCAGGGCTCTGGACATGGCGTCCAGTTTACTGTCCCTCCCGCCGAATCGCCCATCTGTATCAATGATACAGTTGAAGTCTCCGGCCAGAATGACCGGCCTGGACCTAGTCAGCAACAGTGGAAGCTGCTGCAGGACGGCCAACCGTTCCCTCTTCCCCACTGGGGCGTACGCATTAATCAGTCTCAGGCGAGCATTCCTGTACATGACGTCGGTGACGAGGAGGCGCCCGCCCACCACCTCCTTAACCTCGGAGATGGTGAAGTTGCCTCCTCGCAACAGGATACCCAGGCCGGAGGCACGGCTATCGTTGCCCCTCGACCAAACTGATGGCCCATGAGCCCACAAGCTCGACCATCTCCTGTCGCTGCTGAGGTGTGGTATCCCACACTCCTGCAGAAACAGGACATCGGCTTTAACGTTGGCCAGGAAGGCCATCGTAGAAACACATCACGTAGCCGATTTGATGCCAAGCACATTGATGCTGGCAAATCTTATCCCCATTTTAACAGTTTATGAGGTTACCAGTGTCCATTTGCTGCTGGTCTTGCCTCTCCGGGGTAGCTGTGTGCATCCCCGTGGTGATGGCAAACTGCTGGACCCTCCCAGGGCTGAGGTAGCTGTCCGGCTCCAGTTGGAGCCGTTTCCCCGCTCTGGTGTCTTCGCGTTGGGCCCTGGGTCCGCACAGCCCAGTTCTCTGTATGACAGCGGGGCTGTTACAGAACCGCTGCTCCCAGTTACCTGGAGCTGTCGGCCGGTGGGTACGCCTTAGATCTCACTGTGTGGGGACTAGTCTTTACCCATCCCCTCAGAGGGATCGTCTTTTCCTGCTTGGGCGGTGCTGCCCTCCTTTTTCCCCACGGCGCTTTGTCTCTTCCTCTGGTGACGACCCTCCTTGTGCCCGTCCTCACCGTCGGAAGACCTGCCTGTATCCTCGTCGTGTAGGTGTCGTTTCCCCCTTTGCTATGTGGCTTTGGGAGGTTTCCTCTTCCTGCTTTTGACAGTAATCCAATCCTCTGCCTCCTTTGTTCCCTCCTCTTCCATTTCCTCCGTCTGTCTTGAAGGAGCTTGGATCGGCTGCTGCACCTCCCCGCTGTCTGCCGTCTCATCCATTCCAGCCTGCCCTTTCTTCTGGGTGTCCCCAGACACTGATCCCATGCTGTTTCGTGGTACCTTTCTGGTCTTATACGGTCCACGGCTCGTGTTGCCACCTCTGGCCATCTGTGCATAGGTGGTGGCCCTCGTCTTGGGCAGGCCTTGTACATGTGGCCCGCCTCTCCGCACAGATTACAGTTCTTGGCCTCTTTACATTCCTTGGTCGGGTGGCCTTCCTGCTTGCAGTTTCGACAGACGGTCATCTTCCAATCCGCCGCCATGTGGCCTGACCTCCCGCAGGTTCGGCACACTTTTGGCTGCCCTGTATGTCAGGTAACCTCTGCTTCCTCCGATGGCAAAGCTGGAGGATGGGTGGAGGATGTTCCCACTGGCATCGACCCTCAGGGTTACCCTGACCTGTCGTTTGCTGGTCCAGATCCAGAAAGGATCGTCCACATCAGTGCTTTCTCCCTTGACTTGGACGTATCCTCTCAGGTAGGTCAGGACATCTGCTGCTGGGACGTGGGGATTGTACATATGGATTGTAACAACCCAACTTCCCTGCGCAGGAAGAACACACAACAGGACCGCCAACAAGGTGGAGAACAGAGGTTCCCCTTCCTTTGCCTTATACATGTCCGCTGCTGCAAACCCACAACATCCCAACAGTACCTTCTTGATGAACAGGGTCCGATCGACCTGTGTACGATCCTCCACCTTCTTCACCTGTTTGAAAACCCCCTGTCCGGGGCTGCGGGCGGCTGCTGAGGCCATAGCTCTGAGGTTGGCTGGTACCTGAATTGGTGTTAGGCCGAAGCCAGCATGAAGATCCACCAAGAGCAGGTCAGCACAACCAAACGACCCTCCAACGTCCAATCACGTTCCAGCGACGATCTCAACGCTCTCGACTGGCTCTAACAACTCGCCACTCGTCACCTGTTCTGATAAGAACAAGCACTTGATCTTTGCCAAAAGGCCTAGAAGCGATTTAAACTGATAAGTAAACATATTCGGAGCGAAAAGGCCGAGAAGCTGGCGGCTCAGAGTTACTGCAGCTGTGACCAGACATACGGCAGCAACTGACAGCAGCATCCAATCTGACAGAACCGTCATAACGCATACACAGACAAATAAGATCAGTGTGGTTATTAGAGAGCTGGCCCATGTGAAAATTACAGAATGGTTAATGTGGGGATCACAAAGATGATCAGACTGGGAAAAAAACAGGCATGGTGAAGGTGTGGATTACAGATTCTCCTAACCAAGTCCTCTCTGGACTTTATATGCTTCATTCAACCATGTGTATATCTTGCAACCTCCAGAAGATACAAGGCCAGGCTGCATAGTCTTCCATATCTATCTCAGACTTGTGCATATTTTGCACAAAATCTCTGTCGTAAACATTTCCACAGATTCTTCTCTATTTGAGAGAACAAATGTCTCCTCATTTTGATCTTAAACGTGTGCCTCCTTATTCTGAGCTTATGCCACTGCTCCTGGATTCTTCCACGGTACAACAAGCTTTCTGTGTTGATTCTGTCAATTTTTCATTTCACACCACTACAGCATACGACAGTTGAATGTGAGCCTGCTGACACAAATCGGGAAACTACCACACTGTCACAAGATCTCTCCATGCTGCTGGCATATATGCAGATGAATTATGCAGACATTGATAAGCAGAAAGTATGTTTAATCCTATTGATCCATTTGCAGAACTCCAGATCTGCATTAACACAAACGAATTATGTGCTATGTTAGTGGGATTCGGACAGGAATGCTTTCACACTTTAACATGCTGGAGTGAAAATGGATTGCCGTTATTGGACACGAACAAATCAAGAAACTGAGCAAGTGTTTCAGCATTAGGAAGACAGCTGACGTACAACCTGCCATGTAATGGGATCTAACTTTGATTCTGTTTTAAGGATTCGCTCCATCACATTGTGAGATCTGTCTGTTGTGCACAATGCAGCCTTGATCCAAAAATTAACCTTGAACAAACGCATCCCCTAATCAACCTGTGGATTGTTACTCCGAGAAACTGACATGAGAGATGTGGAAAGATCGGTCCGGAGTGACAGGCGTGTATAACAAGAGAAACAGTGGACAAAACAAATGTTAAAATGTCTCCAGTGAATTTATGAATGTCAGCTGTACATAGGAGTTGAGATCAACAAAAACTGCACATTGTCGCCATGTGGGCGCGTTGTTGATGCTGTCAGTTTGAATTGTACTGCAAGTTGCTGATCTGTAGTGTATGTTACTCTCTGATTGAACCATTGATTGGTTTGACGACTCTCTTGTACAGTAACGGGCATCCATCAACAGAGGGTGGCATTATATCTAGATGAAGGGAAGGTCATGAAGCGAGGGAAAAGATTTAGTTTTTTTTTAAATCTAGTCATTCACAATCACTCCTCTAATCAATTTATCTCAAAAATGCGCCAGTCTGCAGCTTATGTGCTGACATTAGATCCGTGATGAAACGCTCCAGATTAACGTTTCTAAATTTTGAGCATGTTTCCCATCAGGCAATAAGACAGACAGAACAATACACAGCACAACCGTTGAAACACTCACATAAAGGTATCAAATCAAACATACACAACGAAACGTTCTTATACACAAATACATATTTGCACTAACACGTGAAAACTCAGATAAATGAATACCAGGGATTGGTGGTTGGAATCAACGTCCAGTTTCCCTACTGGGAAGTCCAATGTGCTTCTAGGGAGCTGGAAGCTTGCACTCTTATCTCCTCTCATCAGTTCGTCAACCGGGATTTGAATTCGTGTTCGCGAGCTCCTGTCCAAAGAAACGATCACGCATTCTTCTCTGGTACTGCCAGCTGTGAAGTGCACGTCGTTGAGAATGAAACGCAGCACCTCTACCTTGCTCAGCTTCATGAAGTGGGGCGGTAGCGTGGCAAACGACGATCACACCTTCTGATTGTTGCCTTGGGCAGCCTAGTCAGAACAGGGAGGAATCTTACCACTCTTCACAGGGAAGAGAAATGCAACACTTCATCCATCAGCGACATCAGGAGTAAGGCTCTCAATATTTATCTCTGCCCAGTGATCTTCACCACCATGCAACCCAATAAGCAAACAATACAGAAACACCTAGGAGATAGGAATCTTACCGACAGCCTCGCCATCTCAAGCACAACAACCCTGCAGAAGAGCAGCAAGAACAGAATGAACATGCATTTTGCGGAGCTCCCACGTCCAATTCAGAAATGTTGCATCAGTATTAATTGGTGAGAACTTATATTGTTTCTATTTCCAAATCATTCTGAAAGATGATATTATTAATCTCTAGATCAGCTAAGTAGAGAAACCGGGAAGATTTTACCCAAAGGGATGCACACTACCATTGCATATCAGTACCCCGTCTGAATGTTAAGTGTGACTCCCCTTCTTCCATTTCATTTGGGACAATGAGGAATAACCAATGTTAATCGCACATCCATCGACATGTCCTATTGACAAGAATACAACATCAAATTGAACAGCAGCGCTCTGCTTTATGATGCAAAGCAGACCAGAGGAGGAAGTGATTTTGTTAAACTTCCATCACACACTTAATGAAAAGCAAAATCACGGGACCTCTCGTATACCATATTAGTTAAAACGAGAGAAAGATATAGGAATGAGTAATGAGAGTAATCTCCGTAAAATTGCAGCTGAAAAGAAGTCTCAAAAAATTGAGATGAAAGACCCCGTGGTGTAACTGGTTTCTTTTTTTACGTATGATACCGCCAATCAAACTGAGGCTAGAGAGGGATTTTGATTCACGTTCTGGGATTGTTATTGATTAATAAATTGTTGCATATTTCACTTAAACAGGCCCACATAACAACACAGAGAGAGAGAGAGAAAGAGAGATGGTTGCAATGGTGTGTACTCAATAGATACAGTTCAATGTGATCACATCGATGATGGGAAAACAGATACACTATTCTGGCAATACAATCAAATCAGCATCACCAGCCTTTCGAATAACTTGTCTTCAATAATCTGTGGTCGTGTCGCTAGATGTTTCTCCTTACTCGCATGTAAGCGCAGTTAGGGGGAGGGTGTTTGTGTGAGTGCTGAGTCTGTGAAACTTGGAAACTGAGATCTTTCTCCCAGCGGACCGTCTACAAACCACATGACAGGAAATTGTTAACCATGGGGCTTGCAGTTGAGTGTTCAGACATGACTCTCTTCCGTATACTGTGTGAGTGTTTGGAGTCTTCAGCTTATTTTCTCAGAAGCTCCAGGAAGCCATTGTGTAACAGCCCGATCGAGGTTATTTTGGTTTCCTCTTGGTGCAAGTTTAAACAGTACGTTACAACAGCCCAGGATCAGACCAACTCCAACCAACAGAGAGCCAATTTATGGTTCAAGGAAGTTTTTGTACAGGGGCAAGACTGTTTCTCATCATTGTGTCATCCAATAAAGCACAGTAATACATGGCAGTGTCAGAGAGCTGCAGCCCGCTTATAGTCAAACTGGTGAATTTCTTTGAGGTCTGAAGTTCTGCAGAGAAACGATCTTCCGCGAAACTTGCTTTACTTTCAGAACCATCGCTATACTTCCACAGAATAAATTCCGGCTGGGTGTCTCGGCGTTGCTGGTACCAATAAAATGTATAGTAACTCACTGTAGTTTCATAGGTACAGCTTAGAGTCACCTCATCTCCTTTTGTCCGAACAACCGAGGGGAGTGACTGAGTGACGGAATCTCCATGACTCAGATCTGAAAGGTAAAACAGAAATCAATTGCAAACTATCAGGTTGGTGTCAATTTAAACCATGAGTTGATAAAGAAATGTGCAATGCATTTCCTTCGCTGTTACCTGTTAATATTGCTACCAATAGAAACAAAATGCTGAGTGGCCTCATTGTCGCTGTCCTCTGCGTAATATGGTAGTCGGGTATTTGAAGACATCCATTATATAAACCCCGCCCATGGGAAGAAATAGTCCTGTTATTGCTGATTCCCACCTCACTGCCTTGTGTGGGCGGTGATGCTCTGTGGGCGGAACGAAGACAGCAGACTCTCAGAAAAATGATACACCCAAGCTGCGCACAGTCAATGAAACACTGAGAATTCTGAAAGATTGACTTCCATCTATAATATAATCACTGTACCAGTTACACACAATGCTCATATTCTTTCACTGATTTAATTCTAAATTCATGCCAGTTTATTCTTATTCAGTTAGCGGGAGCGGGAGAGGGAAGTCATTACCTGATGTTACACCCAGAATTTCCAACATTCACGTAAGTCCTGTGGAACCACAAACTGTTCACTCAAATATAATCCTTCTGATCCCACCTTCTACATGAATGGAACCAATCTCAGTCTTATCCAGCGTCATCTCCATTCTGACTTTTGCCAAATTTGCCTTTATTCTGCTCTTCAGTTGTTATTCTCTGTTCTCTGTCCTCAGCCTCAACATGGCCAATCTGTGCTTCTGTTACTCCCTCTCAGCATTCTCCACTGAGCTCAGTCTAACCATTCTTATTCCTTCTGTGGGTGCTTTCTAACTAACTGAACATGCTGACCTCACAGCACGTTACCCGATATGTGTCTGAATAATTTTGCAGTAACTATTTCAGTTCGGCTAGTGTGTGTGTGTGTGTGTGTGTGTGTGTGTGTGTGTGTGTGTGTGTGTGTGTGTGTGTCTGTGCTCAATTGTCTCTCTGGGTGATGGGAGATTTATCTTCATGCTTTGACGGGGTCATAACCATTTTGTGCTGCACTTCAACTTGTCTTGAAGTAATAATGTGCCACCCTGTACTGGCGGCGTGACGTTTCTACAACCAAAAACCAAAATCGCCAGGAAATCACTCAGAGGGCAGCACCAGCAGACAGCAGCATTCAATCTGATCGCACCATCAGCACACACAAACAATCGCACGGTACAATACACAGAGAGAGGAAAAGTGACGTTATAACAGTTAGCCAGTGTGAAGATTTAAGAGAAATCACTTTGGGGATTACAGAGATAGTTACTATAGAGAAAACAGGCATGTTCAGGGCATGAATTACAGAACTTCAAATCAAGTCTTGTAAGGATCTCTTACTATTTCTGATCAAACACATCTGACTCTTGGAATCTCCCGAGAGCACAAGCCAATGCTATCTAGTCTTTCAACGTTTATCTCAGCCTTGAGCATATTTGGCTCCCAGGTTCTGTGGCAAATCATTCAACAGATTATTTTCCCTCTGAGAAAAGAAATGCCTCCTCACCTCGAGCTTCGATGTGTGATTACTTCCTCTCACATTACATCATCTGCTCCTACATCCGCCATCAGAGCGAAACAACTTTGCCACGTCTGCTCTGTTACGTTGTTATTCCATACCTCTCAAACATGTGGGACTGGAAGTTGTTCCTCAAGAATCAGAGTAGGATGCCACCATCCCGCTTATATGCAACTCGCTTTTGCACTGACGAAATTTCCGATGTTGATAAATACAAAGGATGTTTGCACACATTCATTCCCCTTCAGACCTTCAGCCGTGTAACAATGCAATGTATTTTTCTGTTAAATGAGTGGGGTTGTAATTCCACATTTTAGAGTGCAGGAGTGGAGATGAATGTCTGGTCTGCTAATCGTCATGAACAAATTAGGAAATTAAGCAGGACTTCCAGCATTTGGAAACACATGAAATACAACACGCTCTTGAAGAGAATCTAAGTTTGAGTTCGTTTTAAGAATCAGACACACTACATTTTGAAGTCTATCCATTGTGTACAAACTGTCTCGAATCCAGAAATTCACTCTGAATAAATAGAATTTCTTAATAAACTGGGAATTGTCTTGCTGGGAAACTGGCATGAGAGATTTAGAAAGGGCTGTTCAGAATGACAGGCGGGTGAACATAGGGTAGTGAAGGAAAAAATGAATCATTAGAATATCGCCAGTGAATTTATGAATGTCGGCTAGACATGCGAAGGCTGTGAGTTGATGATGCTGTCAGTTAGAATAGTGCTGTGTGTTGCTGTTCCTCCTTCTGATTAAATTTCTGCATAGTTTGAACTTTCTTTTGTGCACTCTTGGGCATGCACCTGGAAGGGTCAACGTTGTTTGCGTTGAACAGAAGGGGGCGAAACACAGAATGATCTTTTTGATCAATTCATTCATTATCATGCCTGCAGTCAACATATGCCACAAAGCAACAGCCAGTTGCTTCTGTGCGAACATTAGATCCGTGAGAGAACTGTCCAGGTGAACGTTTCTGATATTTTGAACATTTTCCCATCAAACATTAAGGCAGACCGAATAATATATAGTACAGCACATCGAAACACACTCGTAAAGAACTCAAACAAATATGCACAACAAAACTTTCATGCAGACATATGATGCACACACTTTAGCACTTGCAGCTAAATGCATAGATGGAAACCGATGATGCACCAGTTCGTCGGCTACTGATTACTGTGTGTAGTTGGAAATATCACAACTACACACAGCATTTCCTGCTGTCTCCTGATGTGTACCATAAGAAGGGGAATTGGTGTTTCTTTTGGATTTGGACATCCATCAATAGGACATTAATCTGGAGTTGTGATTAGCATTGATTATACTCAAGCTGAATGCAATCACCCCAAGTGTTTCGAATCACGTCCCTTATCTTCGTGGGACCTACACAAATCTTGATTTTGCGATAATATTATTGTGACTGAGTTTTGAAAGCTACTGTTAATTATTGAGAAAAGTGGTAAGCAAAATGAAATCAGCAGCACCGACCAAACGAGCCACTATTTCCACCTGTAAGAATAAGAGCGGAAAAAAACATCTTGCAATATCTCCTCCAAGTCACTCAGAAGAATCCAGAATTGGAAATGCATCACCCTTTCTTCAGTGTCTCTGGATCAATATTCTACCTTCGCCACCTATCTCCCCGCCAAATGATACAGCCACGTGAAAGGACAGTTTTAGATTAGATTACCTCTGTGTGGAAACAGGCCCTTCAGCCGAACATGTCCAGACTGACCCTCCGAAGAGCAACCCACCCATTCCCCTACATTTACCCCTGAAAAATCCACCTACCACTATGGGCAGTTTAGCATGGCCAATTCACCTGACCTGCATGTCTTTGGACTTTGAGAGGAAACTGGAGCACCCAGAGAAAACCGACGCAGGCACGGGGAAAATGTGCAAACTCCACACAGACAGTTGCCCGAGCCAGGAATTGAAACCGGGTCCCTGGCGCTGTGAGGCAGCAGTGCTAACCAATGAGCCACCGTTTCGTCCCACAGACCAAAGATGTGCAGGTCAGATGATTTGGCCGTGCTAAACTGCGCATAGTGTTAGGTGCATCATTCAGACGGGAATGGGTTACTCTTCGGAGGGTTGGTGTGGACTTGTTGGGCTAAACGGCCTGTTTCCACACAGTAGGGAATCTAATCATTCTGCCTCTGGAAGCCTCGAACTAACTGCAGTACCGATACCTTGCTCAGATTTGTGCAATGGTTCGGTTGGTGTCACAGACAGGATATATTTTGGCAGCTTGTTCAGAGCAGGGAGGATTCGGGTCATTCTTACCTGAAATGAAAATACAGCACTTTGACCATCAGAGACATTGGGAGAGAATGTGCTGCAGAGTACCCCTTCTATACAACCTAATCAGCCGCAAGTGCAGAAACCCCGGTGGAGACAGTAGCAACAAGCGAATGCAAATGAATTTTTTGGAGTTCCCACGTGCAATGTTGAACTTCAGACGTTGCTGTGGCTTTGAGAAGTTGTTTTGTCCTGATTTCTTTTCAGAGAAACATTTAATAAGAGGTGCAGAGATGTCCAGCGAAGATTACTTGAGTAAATATCCGGGGAAGTCCTGGGTGGCTGGTTAACAGCATGAATGGTTATGACAAGCTCAAGAGGATCAGAAGTATTGGATTTTAGCGTTTCCGCAGTATCGGAAGTCGCTGGGGGTCACACCACAGTTGAAAGCGGCAGAAACGCCTCCTGGCTGCTACTCTCTCTAAATGTTCCCTTTTATCCCCTCCTGGATTGGAGAACTGCATGTGAGACTTTTCTCTCTGAATTTGCTTTGTCTCCACAGGGTGCGTTTATGGTATGTTATTATATTGAAACTATATGAGTAATTGTCAATGCATCGATCATTCAGATGAATTATCCAGTTGAGGTAAGTTATTCCAAACGCCTCTTTCTTGAATGCATTTTAATTGTAGCGTTTGAACAAATTGTCTTTTGCTTAATGTCGAGTAGTTGAATCAGTTGAATTGCAATCTGAAACACAACACATTACATCTGTCTTTAATACTGGAAAAAAATAGAGTCTGGACTAGCTGACTAAAATACTTTGAGAGGATCTGGTCTGATCTATACCAATTATTACATAAACCTGAATCTGTGAGAAGATAGAGTATATCAATTTTCTACACAACTTGTTCAGAGGTGTTCTACCTACAACTGGACCAGGTGAGGCTAGAACTGGGATCTACTTGACACAAAGTGACAATAGTCGACAGTGTGGTGCTGAAAACGTACAGCAGGTCAGGCAGCATCCGAGGAGCGGGAGAATCGACGTTTCGGGCATAAGCCCTTCATCCTAAAACGTCGATTCTCCTGCTCCTCGGATGCTGCCTGACCTGCTGTTCTCTTCCATCAGCACACTCTCGTCTCTGATCTCCAGCATCTGCAGTCCTCACTTGCTCCAAAAAGTGACAATATCACTGCACATCTGTAGCTCCTACGAATCTCAAGTGGGCAACTGGTTTCGGTGGATTATATACAGGATAATGTTCTGATTTCCAGCATCCATAGTTCTGTCCGTTTTTTTTTTTAACTCAGTTAACTGCTGTGGTGTCCCTGCATGCGTGTGTGGGCGTTGAGGATGTAAAGCTCCGTGCTGTCTCTCAGTTCATGAACTACAAATCACAGGACAGCAAATTGTTTGGTGTTGGGGAGTACAACGGGGGGGGGGGGGGGTCACACATCAGTCTGTTCTGTGTCTGTGCGCAAGCTCAGGGTTCACAGTTTGTTTTTCTCAAGCAGCTCAGGGAAACATTTCGGTGACAGTTTGTCGCAAGGTTAGTTTGGTTTTCTATCGGTGTTTGTTTAGACTCCTGAAAGCACGTAGTAACTTTCCAACAAACTGTGAAAACCCCAATAGATGGAACTATCTGTGGTCTAAAAGGCAGTTTTTGTACAGTGGAGAGTCTGTTTATCATCACTGTGTCACTCAGAGCGCAGTAATACACGGCAGAGTCAGTCAGTTCTAGCCCAGTGATAGTCAAACTGGTGAATTTATTCGAGGTCTGAAGTTCTCCTGAGAAGCGACTTTTCGCGAAGTCTGCTTTATGATCAAAGCCACCATTAGATTTCAACAGTATATACTCAGGCTGTGTACCCAGCTGCTGTCGGTACCAGTATAACCAATAGTTGCTCCATGTAGTATCATAGGTACAGCTTAGAGTCACCACCTCTCCTTCTGCCCAAACAGCTGAGGACAGTGACTGAGTGACAGAATTTCCATGGCTCGGATCTGAAAGGGAAAGCAGATATCAATTGTAAGGTGTTAGGCTCGGCTGGTTTTAAATTGCGTTTTAAATAAGAAATATATCTTCGATTTCCTCCACATTTACCTGCTAGAATGGTGCTCCACACAACCCAAATGCTGAATAGCCGCATTGTCACTGTCTTCTGTGTAAAGATGCAGTCGGATATTTGAAGACACCCATTCTATTACCCTGCCCTCGGTAAACTGCTGACGTGTCTCTGGAGATTCCCACCTCACTGCTCTGTGGGGGTGATGGGAGGGGATATGCTATTCGTGTGGGTGGAGAAAAGCAGATTCTCTGTGAATTGTACATCTGGATCTGCACTTAACAAGGAGCGTCGAGAATTCCATTAACTTTCATTCATGATCAGCAACTTCCCACTTTCATTGTGCCCTTTACTCTAAAGACACTGTTTTTTTTTTTGTTTTGTTTTCTTTCTACCCGTTGTTCCTATCCTCTATCACGAGGTCTGACACAAAGCACGTGGGAGAGACTGGAGCTGTCGTTAATTCTGGATGAGATTACCAAAGCCCTTTAGTCCTTACAAAAGAATGAAAGTCCTGGAAGCGACAGTATACTGGTCGAGTTGTATTCAGCGCTGAGTGACCTGATTGGCCAGGACCTGCTGGAGATGTGCGAAAGGTACGAGGCAGGTGCCATTCGCGGCTCCATGAGGAAAGGCATCATCATTCTCATCTACGAACCGAAGGGGGAGTGGGACTAAGTTAGAAATTGGAAACCAATATCATTGCTGAATGCAGACTACAAAGTCCTGCCGAAAGTCATCTCCAATCTTGTCAGGTCTGCTCTGGGTTTGATGACTCACGCCAACTAAACTGTAATAGACAGACAATCTCTAAGAGCCTCGTGCTCCTCTGGATATGTGCAGGATACGTGGGTGGACGCCTGCCTCATCAGCCTGGAGCCGTTGACACGATAATGCACACGTACGGGTGAGCATCCTCTCCAAACTGAGGAGGGAATCTGTAGTTGGATCCGAATACTCTACACCAACATCATTAGAGCAGTCTCAATCAATGAGTCAGAATCTGAAAGGTTCCTGATCAGATTCGCTGTCAGGCAGGGCTGCCCAGTATCTCTTGCCTTGTTTGTGCGTTATGTAGAGCACATCGCTGAATCCATCAGGAACGATACACGCATGAAGGGGAGTGACTGGTCCAGGCAGCAGAGGCCTGCAGGTCAAAGCCATCTTGTACATGAATGACATCGCTATTTTCTGCTCAGATTCGCTGTCAATACACCGACTCATGAGGCAAGGTAAATAGAAGCAAGGGCGAGGTCATGTTCCTTGGGAACTCAGCCGACTACTACTTAATTGCATTTACCGTCAGGACAGGCTACCTGGTGGTGCTGAGAGTATGGTGCAGTGGAGTCGGGCCGTGCACAAACTCCTGGGAGGAGGGCATCACCAAAGTAAAGTAGAAAGTGGCCTTTTGGGATCACCTCTTCCTCTCTATTGTGGGTAAAACTGATCATCAGGTGTGAGACACTCTCCCTGCTACTGTACACAGGACAGGTCTGACCTGTCCCCCAAAACTGTCCTGTTCCACTCACCAGAGACACCTTTCATCCAGAGGCCTAAGGTAGACGGAGTCTGCAGGGAATTCATATAAAAAACTCTGAATATGGGACTGAAGAACGTACCCAATGTTCCCCTCATCCTGTTGGCTACCTTTGTGTGTGGATGCACTAAGCTTTGCATAGACCCTCAGCACTGAAACACCAAATGTCACCATATACTGAGATTCCACTGCCCCCCGTGTTACGAAGGATGAAACCGTGGAACACTCCAAGTACTTGGTCCACTCATTTTCCCCTGTCCTGTGTACAGAAATTTACAAAGGAAAACACGTTTCATCTCAAGTCCATCAGAAAGTGGTCAGCATGGACCGTCCTCGAGACGCTGATGGAAAAGGAGAGAATGGATCATGTTGTGTTTTTTTTTCCCTGAGCAGACTGTCAAAACTATTTGACCGACTGCCTCATCACCAGAACTTTCCAAAAACCGCTAAGACATCGCTTGACTCGTGCCGAGAAGGGCAGGACCTGTGGTATTCTTCATTCATACCTGGTCAGCCTGCACCAACGCATGCTGAATTGGTCGCAGAGGGGTTGAATCTGTCATACATCTCCCTCTGGAATGTGCCTTTGCATGAGAAGGCCGCTGGAAGATGCAGTACTTTATGCCGAATTACTTCCTGAGCAGCTCCATACCACAGGGCTATGTGCTCTACATTGTGTTTCCTGGGGTGTGCACCAAGGCAGACATCATTGGCGCCTGGTGCAGCTTCAACTCAGTGAATGACGCTCTTTGGTCTGCCCGAATTTTGTTGGTCTTCCAGAACAAGGATTTGACCCTGACCGAGTGTCGCAGACTGGCACATCACAACGAGCAGGTCTACGTGCCGAGGGATGTACTAAAGCCTGGGGCAACTGCTGCCCAGAAGCAGTGGGGAAAGACCACGCTGTGAGGTCTTCCTGCTGAAGAAAAATGGGATCCTGTTCAGTTATCTGATCCTCCTAGTAAGTAAGAGAGATATTTGGTTTTGTGGATAGCCAAACTCCGATGTTTTGTGTATTTATTGATATGCTACCTGCACAGACGCAAACTGCTTTCGTTTCAATGTAAGTAGAGAGAAAGCGAGGACTGCAGATGCTGCAGAGTCAGAATCGAAAATTGTGGCGCTGGAAGGGCACAGTAGGTCAGGCACCATCCGGGTCTTTTCACCTCCACAGACATTTACCTGCGCATCTATCCACCTCATCTACAGTGTCTGTTGCTCTCGATGCGATCTCCTCCATATCGGAGCGACCGGACACCAACTCTCTGAACATTTCAGGGAATATCTCTGGGACACACGCACCCTACATACCTACAGCCCTGTGGCCGAACACTTCAACTACTTCTCCCACTCCACCAAGGAGATACAAGCCCTGGGCCTCCTCACTGCCAAATCCCACAAAGATTTTCATTGTGCCTCAGTACACGTGACAATAAATTCAATTCAATTCAATCCACCCGATGACTGGAGAAAGAATATCTTATCCTCCGCCTTAGGAACCCTCAAACACACGACATCAACTTCGACTTCACTAGTTCCTAAATTTCCCCTCCTCCCATCTCACCCCAGTTCTAAACTTCCAACTCAGCACCCCCCTCTTGACCTGTGCCACCTGTCCATCTTCCTTCCCACCTACCCAGGCCAGCGACTATTACAATCAACCATAATTTGCATCCACCTACCACTTTCCCTGCTACCTCCCGTCAACCCACTCACCCTCCTATTAGCTCTCAGCCCCCTTTCTCTTCGCTACAAACATGATAAATGGCATATGCCCAAAACGTCGATTCTCCTGCTCCTATAATGTTACCTGACCTGCTGTACTTTTCCAGCACCACGCGATCTGACCCTGTCAATGCATACCTAAAAAGAGATTTATTTTCCTTGTGAACAAAATAGATAATTGAAATCAGAAAAGAAACACTGTTCTCTCTTTTTTTTCTGTTGTTCTGCTGTTTTTCTCTCTACCCTTGAGATTTACAACCCACATGTGTGACTTTTGAGCCCAAAATCTGTCCCGTCTCAAATTGCAATCAGCTTCCATAGCACAGGACTCAACCTCAACCTTATCCAGCAAAAGCTCTGTTATCAATTTTACCAAATACCTCTTTATTCTGCAACTTCTCTGTCCTTCCGGTTCAAAATTATCTCTCTCACCCTCTGTTAGTTACTCACAGAATTATTCATTCATCTAAACACCATCTTTCTTCATTGCCTCAGAGACCAGGATACACTGTATATATGAATAATCTTACAGTCGCTACCTTCTATTGAAACACACTCAGTGCTTGCATGTGTGTGTTTGTTGTGTGTGTGTGTGAGCACGTGTGCGTCTTTTTTACACAATAGAAGAGTTTACAAGGCTTTCACTGAATTTTAAAGAGTCAAATCCTCTCTGGTTGCACTTCAATCCGTGTTTAAAGTAATACAACGTCACCCTTTGCTAGAGCATGATGGTACTACACTGTCCATAACGAAAATCGTTAAGAGCATAAACTCAGTGGGAGAACATCAGCACACCGTAGCAACCAATCTGACAGCAGCATCAGCACGTATATACAAGGTAAGTGTGGGGATTTGTGATGGCCAGTGTAAATATCACAGAGGGGTCAGTGGGGGATTTTAAAAAGTGGATAAGTTTACGAGAGCAAACGTGGACACCACATGGATTACAGATTCAACAAATCAAATCCTCTCGGGATTTTCTATGTTTCGCTTCGATCACATCAGACTTGCAATTTCCACAGAGTACAGTCTCAGACCATCTCGCCTCTCCAGGTCTATCTCACACGTGAACAGATTTATCACCCAGACTCTGCGAAAGATATTCCCTCTGAAAGAAGAATTCCATCCTCATTTCTAACTTCAAGGTGTGATGCATTATTCTGAGAATCTGAATCTAGATTCTGCAAATGGAAAAATGACTTTTCTGCGTCTGTTCTGTCAAGATTTCATGACAAACATCGACACTTGAAGGTGTGCCTCTTAACTTAGGTAGGGAGCTACCAAAAAGTCACAGTTGTCTCCATGCAGCTCGCTTTATACACTTACGAATTATTCTGATGCGGATAAGCTCAAAGAATGTTTGCTCACGGAGATACCTCTCCTGACCTCCAGCCTTGGAAGAACAGAAATTGGTTTTTCATTGTGTTGATGCATCCTGATGGGAATGTTAAGGAACTTGAGACTTTAAGATTGGAGATGAATGGCTGGTTTGTTAATTGTCAAGTACGTAGCAAGAAAATGCGTTTCACGGCATTAGTGGGACAGCTGAACTTTAACATGAAATTCTGGCATGAATATCCTCTGTGTCAGTGCACATGCTCAGAATCTGCTGTAGATTTTCTCAGCAGCTCAGGGAAACAGTTGCATGACAGTTTGAAGCGAGGTTAGTTTGGTTTCCTCTCGGTCTGAGATGGAACTCCTGAAAGCACATCATAACTGACTGAGGCTCTGTAAAAGCACCAATAAATGAATGAATCTATGGTCCAGAAGCGGTTCTTGTACAGAGGGGAGGTTTTTTATCATCACTGTGAGGTCCTGAAAGCGCAGTAATAAACGGCAGTGTCAGTCAGCTGTAGCCCAGAAATAGTCAAACTGGTGAATTTCCTCTCAGACTGAAGATCTACAGAGAAGCGACTTTTAGTAAAATCAGCTTCGTCTCCATACCCAGCATTACTTTTCCAGAGTATGTGCTCGGGCTGTGTGTCTGGGTGCTGTCGGTGCCAGGATAATATGTAGTAGCTAGATGCAGTATCATAGGTACAGTTTAGAATAACCGCCTCTCCTTCTGTCCGAACATCCGAGAAGAGTGACTGAGTGACAGAATCTCCTTGACACAGGTCTGAAAAGGAAAAGAAGCATCAATTCTAAAGTATCGGGCTGCCCTCGGTTTAAACTGTGATTTGAAAAAGTAATAGAAATTGGATTTCCTCCACATCTACCTGCTAGAATTGGACCCCACACAATCCAGATGCTGAATAACTTCATTATCACTGTCCTCTGTGTAACAAGACACTCAAACATTTGAAGACAGCCATTCAAATACATGGCTTCCCGTAAACTGCTGAAGTGTCTTTGGAGCTACCCACCGCACGGCCTTCTGGGTGCAATGATGCTGTGCACGGAGGAGGAACAGAGCAGACTCTCAGTGTATTAATACATACCGATCTGGGTTGCAGTCGCTGCACTTAAAGTGAAGGACTGAAAATTCTGATCGACTGGCCTACATTCATCATAAGCAATTCCTCAGATTCATTGTACCATTTACTTTCAAGGCTCTGCTCCTTTTCTGCCAAAATTCCTCAACTGATGCCATATTTGTAAATAAGCAGTTTAGGATTACCCCAAATTTATCCACACCGCCCACACCGATAATTCCACATCACACATTCTCCTTACAGCCCGACAACGGTCCCCTCTCAAATTACAATCCTACCTTCCACATCACTGGACTCAATCTCAAACATATCCAGCGTTATCTCTGATATGACTTTTACACGATTTTCCTATTTAGTTGTTTTTTTTTCTGTCCCCAGGCTCAAGGCTCTCTCTTTCTCTATCTCTCTCCCTCTGTCTCTATCTATCTATCTATCTATCTATCTATCTATCTATCTATCTATCTATCTATCTATCTCCTTCTTCTCCCTCCCTCTCTCTGTCATCTATCTTTCGTCCACCGCTCTCTTTCTCTGTCTCCTCTGTCTTTCTTCGCCACCATTCCCCCCCCCCCCCCTCCACCAGCTCTTCCCCCCAACTCCCCGCCTCTCTGCTCTGTCAGTTCCTCTCAGAATTCTTCACTGAGCTCCATCTTATGTTACTGGGGATAAATCCCCAGGACCTGATCAAGTGTGCCAGAGAACTCTGTGGGAAGCTAGAGAAGTGATTGCAGGGCCTCTTGCTGAGATATTTGTATCATCGATAGTCACAGGTGAGTTGCTGGAAGACTGGAGGTTGGCAAACGTGGTGCCACTGTTTATGAAGGGTGGTAAAGACAAGCCAGGGAACTATAGACCTTTGAGCCTGACCTCGGTGGTGGGCAAGTTGTTGGAGGGAATCCTGAGGGACAGGATGTACATGTATTTGGAAAGGCAAGGATTGATTCGTGATAGTCAACATGGCTTTGCGCGTGGGAAATCATGTCTCACAAACTTCATTGAGCTTTTTGAAGAAGTAATAAAGAAGATTGATGAGGGCAGAGCAGTAGATGTGATCTATATGGACTTCAGTAAGGCATTCGAAAAGGTTCCCCATGGGAGACCGGTTAGCAAGGTTAGATCTCATGGAAAAAAAAGGAGAACTAGCCATTTGGATACAGAACTGGCTCAAAGGTAGAAGACAGAGGGTGTTGGTGGAGGGTTGTTTTTCAGACTGGAGGCCTGTGACCAGTGTAGTGCCACAAAGATCAGTGCTGGGTCCTCTACTTTTTGCCATTTACATAAATGATTTGAATGCGAGCATAAGAGGTAAGTTTGCAGATGACACCAAAATTGGAGGTGTAGTGGACAGCGAAGAGGGTTACCTCAGATTACAACAGGATCTGGACCAGGTGGGCCAATGGGCTGAGAAGTGGCAGATGGGAGTTTATTTCAGATAAATGCGAGGTGCTGCATTTTGGGAAAGCAAATCTTAGCAGGACTTATACACTTAATGGTAAGGTCCGAGGGAGACATTAGAGTGCAGGTTCATAGTTCTTTGAAGGTGGAGTCGCAGGTGGATAGGATAGTGACGAAGGCGTTTGGTATGCTTTCCTTTATTGGTCAGAGTATTGAGTACAGGAGTTGCGAGGTCATGTTGCGGCTACGCAGGACATTGGTTAGGCCACTGTTGGAATTCTAGTCTCCTTTCTATCGGAAAGGTGCTGTGAAACTTGAAAGGGTTCAGAAAATGTTTACAAGGATGTTGCCAGGGTTGGAGCATTTGAGCTATAGGGAGAGGCTGAACAGGCTGGGGCTGTTTTCCCTAGAACGTCGGAGGCTGATGGGTGACCCTATAGATGTTTACAAAATTATGAGGCCATGGATAGGATAAATAGACAATGTATTTTCCCTGGGATCGGGGAGCATAGGTTTAGGGTGAGAGGGGAAAGATATAAAAGAGACCTAAGGGACAAGGTTTTCATGCAGAGGGTGGTACGAGTATGGAATGAGCTGCCAGAGAATGTGGTGGAGGCTGGTACAATTGCAACATTTAAGAGGCATTTGGATGAGTATATGAATAGGAAGGGTTTGGAGGGATATGGGCCGGGTGCTGGCAGGTGGGACTAGATTGGATTGGGATATCTGGGTCAGCGTGGACGGGTTGGAAGGATCTGTTTCCGTGCTGTACATCTCTATGACTTCTTCTTCCTTGTTGGCGTTTTTCTTTTGACTCACTGAACACAGAGGCCTCACAGAATAGGATCTGCTGTATATCCGAATAACGTTACAGTGGCAATCCTTAAGCAACCTCAGCAACTGTGTTCATGTCTGTGTGTGCTTTTCTCTGTGCAATGGGTGATATTTTTCCACGTTTTGAATTTTAATCATTTCACTCCTCTGCAGTTGCACTCGATTTGACGTTTTAAGTAATAAAACGTCAATCTCTGCTGTTGGCCAGAAGCTACTACAGCTGTGAATTGTGAAAATCGCCAGGGAATCAGTCAGACAGAGAGCAGCAGCAGACAGCAGCCTGCAATCTGACGGGTGCAACAACACTCATTGAGTGGAAGGTGTTTCTTGATTCATTGGATGAGTGGCATCGCTGTGAAGGCAGCATTTATTGCCTGTAACTGCCCAAAGAACAGTACAGCACAGAACAGGCCCTTCAGCCTGTTGTGCCCACCACTGATCCCCATGTATGCACCCTCAAATTTCTGACACCATATGCATGTCCAGCAGGCTCTTAAATGTCCCCAGTGATCTTGCTTCCACAGCTGCTGCTGGCAACGCATTCCATGCTCTCACAACTCTCTGTGTGAAGAACCCGCCTCTGACATCTCCTCTATACTTTCCTCCAACCAGCTTAAAACTATGACCCCTCGTGTTAGCCATTTCTGCCCTGGGATATAATCTCTGGCTATCGACTCTATCTATGCCTCTCATTATCTTGTATACCTCAATTAGGTCCCCTCTCCTCCTCCTTTTCTCCAATGAAAAAAGTCCGCGTTCAGTCAACCTGTCTTCATAAGGTAAGCCCTCCAGTCCAGGCAGCATCCTAGTAAACCTCCTCTGATCCCTCTCCAAAGCATCCACATCTTTCCTATAATAGGGCGGCCAGAACTGGACGCAGTTTTCAAAGTTTTATAGAGTTGAAACAAGATCTCACGACTCTTAAACTCAATCCCCCTGTTAATGAAAGCCAAAACACCATACGCTTTCTTAACAACCCTGTCCACTTGGATGGCCATTTAAGGGATCTATGTACCTGCACACCAAGATCCCTCTGTTCCTCCACACTGCCAAGAATCCTATCCTTAATCCTGTACTCAGCCTTCAAATTCGACCTTCCAAAATGCATCACCTCGCATTTATCCAGGTTGAACTCCATCTGCGACCTCTCAGCCCATCTCGGCATCCTGTCAATGTTCCGCTGCAGCCTACAACAGCCCTCTATACTGTCAACGACACCTCCAACCTTTGTGTCGTCTGCAAACTTGCGGACCCATCCTTCAATCCCTTCATCCAAGTCATTAATAAAAATTACAAACAGTAGAGGCCCAAGGACAGAGCCCTGTGGCACACCACTCACCACAGACTTCCAGGCAGAATATATTCCTTCTACTACCACTCACTGCCTTCTGTTGGCCAGCCAATTCTCTATCCAGACAGCTAAATTCCCCTGTATCCCATTCCTCCTGATCTTCTGGATGAGTCTACCATGGGGAACCTTATCAAATGCCTTGCTGAAGCCCATATACACTACATCCACAGCTCAACCCTCATCAACTTTTCTAGTCACATCCTTAAAGAACACGATAAGGTTTGTGAGGCATGACCTGCCCCTCACAAAGCCGTGTTGACTGCATTTAATCAAGCCATGGTCTTCTAGATGGTCATCACTCCTATCCCTCAGAATCCTTTCTAACACCTTGCAGACCACAGACGTGAGACTTACTGGTCTGTAATTGCCGGGGATTCCCCAATTTCTTTTCTTGAAGAGAGGAATTACATTTGCCTCTCTGCAGTCCTCAGGTACGACTCCAGTGGAGACCGAGCAAGCAAAGATCCTCACAAGTGGCGAAGCAATTGCATTTCTCGTTTCCCAAAGCAGCCGTGGACAAATCTGGTCTGGGCCTGGCGACTTGTCAATCTTAATGTTTGACAAAATTTTCAGCACATCAGCTTCCTCTATCTCTTATCCATTCCAGCATGCACACCTGCTCTTCAAAGGTTTCATTCACTACAAAGTTCTTTTCATTCGTAAAGACAGAAGCAAAAAACTCATTTAGGGCTTCCCCTACCTCCTCAGACTCCACACACAAGTTCCCTATGTTATCCCTGATTGGTCCTACTCTTTCTTTGACCATTCTCTTATTCCTCACATAAGTGCAAAATGCCTTTGTGTTCTCCCTAATCCGTTCTGCCAAGCCTTTCTCGTGCCCCCTCCTCGCTCTCCTCAGATCATTTTTGAGCTCCTTCCTCACCTGACTGTAATCCTCTAGAGCTGAGCTTGACCCTTGCTTCCTCCATCTTATGTAAGCTAGCTTCTTCATTTTGACGAGAAGCTCCACCGCTCTCATCATCCAAGGTTCCTTTATCTTACCCCTTCCTGCTTGTCTCAGAGGGACATATTTATTCATCACTCACAACAACTGTTCCTTTAACAGTCTCCACGTGTCTATAGTGCCTTTACCATGGAACAATTGCTCCCAGTCCATACTTCCTAACTCATGTCTAATCGCATCATGGTTTCCCCTTCCCCAATTAAATATCGTCCCATTTTGCCTAATCCTCTCCTTCTCCATAGCTATGTAGAATGTAGGGCAGTTGTGGTCACTATCTCCAAAATGCTCTCCCACCACAAGATCTGAGCACCAAGTCGAGAATGACCTCTCCTTCGTCGGCCTGTCAACGTATTGAGTTAGGAAACTCTCCTGAACACACCTTGCATAAACAGCTCCATTCAAATCTTCTGCTCGAAGGAGCTTCCAATCAATATTGGGAAAGTTAAAGTCACCCATTACAACAACCCTACTACGTCCACACCTCTCCAAAATCTGCTGACCTATGCTTTCTTCAATCTCGCTGCTGCTATTGGGGGGCCTGTAGTAAACCCCTAACGAGGTGACTGCTCCCTTGCTGTTCCTAATTTTCACCCATACTGACTCAGTAGGGAGATCTTCCTCGACAATGGAAGCTTCTGTAGTTGTGATACCCTCTCTGATTAGTAGTGCCACAGTCCCTCCTCTTTTCCCCTCTCCCTATTCTTTTTAAATGCTCTAAACCCTGGAACATCCAGCAACCATTCCTGCCCCTGAGAACCCCATGTGAGTATACAGAATACCGTTTTTTTCAGTTGAATTCAGATTTCACTATCTTCCTTAACAGAACCTCAAACCCAGTTTCCCTGAATATGACTGGTTACCTGCGTCAATAATCCAGCGAAAATACCATGAGACCATCGCCTCCCCTAAAAAGTTAGCCAGCACGAAGACTACAGAGTGGTAAGTATGAGGATTGCAATGAGGATGAGTGTAGAGAAAACAGACATTGTCATGCTTGGATGACTGTTTTAAGATGTGGGTGTACTGTACTTTTAAGAAAGTTAAAAGCATCCAGAACTATCTGACAGCACCAAATGTTCTCAATAAGGTAACGATGTAACACTTGCTCAAAAGCTAGATCTGTCTCCCAGCTCACTGTCTACAACTCACAGGGCACCACATTGTTGGTGGTGGGGATTAGAACGTTGCGCTCACACAGGATTCTGCTTTGTGTCTGTGTACATGCTTGGTGCCTGCATTTCATTCTCCCAACAACTGCTAGAAACAGTTGGATGGCAGTTTCATGCGTGGCAAGTTTGGTTTCCTCTCGGTGTCTATCTAAGCTCCTGAAAGCACATAGTAACTTCCCAAGACTCGGCAAAGGGCCCAATAAATCAACTTACGGTCTCAAGGCAGTTCTTGTAAGGGGAAGATACTGTTTATCATCACTGTGCCCCTGATAGCACAGTAATACATGGCTGTGTCAGTCAGCTCTAGTCTGATGATCGTCAGACTGATGGATGTTCTCCAGGTCTGAAGCCCTGCAGAGAAGCGACTTTGAGCAAAATCTGCTTTATCCGTACCACCACCATTAGTTTTCAAGAGTATGTATTCGGGCCGTGAGCCTGGGTGCTGTCGGTACCAGTATAATGTATAGCTGGTCCATGACGTGTCATAGGTACAGCTTAGAGACGCCACACTTCCATCTTTCTGAACAACTGAGGAGTGTGACTGAGTGACAGAATCTCCAAGACTCAGCTCTGAAAGGGAACATAGACATCATATGTAAAGTGTCACGCTGGGCTGCTTACATTATGATTTGTTGAAGAAATTTGAATTGCACTTCCTCCACACTTACCTGTTAGAATTGCTCCGCACACAACCCAGATGCTGAGTAGCTGCATTATCGACTTCCCCTGTGTGTCAGGGCATTCAGATACTTGAAGACACCCATTCCATAAACCCCGCCCCCTCAGTAAACTGCTGACGTGTCTCTGGATGTCCTCACCTCACCGCCATGTGTGGGCAGTGATGCACAGAGAGTAGGAGGAAGAGTGCAGACTCTTTGATTTGTCACATCCAGAGCCGGGATGCAGTCACTGCACTTAAAATGGAGAACTGAGATTTCAGATAGATTGACCTCAATCCACGATAATCAATTCCCCAGATCCATCGTATATTTTTCTTGGAATTATCTCTTCGTTTTCCGTCCAATTTCTTCAATTGACCCCATTTCCTGCTCTTTGCCATTAAAGGCGTCCCCTAAATTTGCCTACATGACTCTGAGATTTCCGCCACTTCACGTAATCCATAAATTGTCACCACTCAATTCCACTCACAGTATTCCATCACTCAACTCAATCGCAACCTCTGATATCACTTTCACCAGATTCTCCTTTATTCTGTTCCTCTATTGGTGTTTCCCTGGCCTCGGGCTCAAAATTATCTTTCTCTCTCTGTTCGTTCTTTTCAACAGTCGCCACTGAGCTCAGTCTTCCCTTCCTCCCAGCATTTTCTGACTCACTGAACACAGAGTCCTCATAAAACAGGATCCATTACACGTCTGACTGATAATACAGAAGCTATCTTCGGTGCCAGCACCCTGGGAGATGGATGGATAGGGAGAGAGACAGACAGAGAAAGAGAGAGGGGGAAATGTTCAAATCCTCTCTTCGTTGGTAGTCACCTTGTGTTGATTTGATACAGTGTCCTCCTCTTCTTGAGACCTGAAACTACCACACTTGCGCAGAGCAAAAATATCCGGGAAATCAGTCAAAGGAAGAGGAACGGCAGCCACCTAAATTCAATATGACAGCAGCATCAACACACACACAGGTTAAATGTGGAAATTAGACATGGCGTGTCTGAAGAGTATATAGGGGTCAGTGTGGTGAAAACAGACGTGGTCAGTGCGTGTATTACAGATTCACGTTATTAAACCCTCTCAGGTTCTTTTATGTTATGTCATATTGAATTTAGGTGGCTGCCGTTCCTCTTCCTTTGACTGATTTTATGTTATATTTCACAGCTGACTCTTGCAAATTCTAGAGTAGACAAGCCCAGATTATCTCGCCTTTCTATGTCTACCTCACATTTAGGCATGTTTAGCTCACGTTTCCGTGTCTGTTCTGTCAGGCTGACATCTCACACCTTTGGATTATGTGGGACTTCAATGTCTGCCTCCTGACTCAGGTAGGGACGCTACCACAACGTCACAAGAACCCTCCATGCTGCTCGCTTCTACACTGATGAATAATTCTGATGTGGATGAACACAATCTATTTTTGCTCACGTTCAATTCTCTGCAGACGTCCAGACCTGGAGTAACACAAATTAATGTTGTTGCACGTTCATTGGGTCCTAATGTGAATGGTCAGACACATGAGGGTCCAGAATTGGAGATGAATGCCTGTTTATTAATTGTCACGAGCAAATCAAGACATTACGCTCGTTTTCCAGCATTGGGAACACAGCTGATGTGCAACACAAAACGCTGACGTGATTCCGTTCTGCGTCTTTGTGCATGTCCTGACACAGTAAAACAGCTGAGTGACAGTTTGATGCGAGGTTATTTTGGTTTCCTCTCAGTGTGTGTTTAATCTCCTGAAAGCACAAGTAACCTCCAGAGATTCTGCGAATGCCCAAGTAGATACATCAACCTATGGTCCAAAGGTAGTTTTTGTACGGGGCAAAACTGTTTATCGTCACTGTGTGGTTCCGGAGAGCACAATAATATATTGCAGCGTCAGTCAGTTCTAGCTCAGTGATTGTCAAATTGATGAATTTGTTCGAGGTCTGAAGTTCTGCAAAGAAACGACTTTTCGCAAAATCTGCTTTATCCTCACTGCCAGTAATATATTTTGACACTATGTACTCCGGCTGAGTGTCTAGGTACTGTCGGTACCAGTATAATGTGTAGTAGCTCGATGTGGTATCATAGGTACAGTTTAGAATCACCGCCTCTCCTTCCCTCTGGACATCTGAGGAGAATAATTGGGTGACTGAATCTCCATGACTCAGGTCTGAAAGGGAAAAGAGTCATCAATGTTTAAGCGTCAGTCTGTGCTCAGTTAAACTATGATTTCAAAAATGCATATAAATTGGTTTTCTTCGACATTCACCTGCCATAATTGTTCCCCATGCCATCCAGATGCTGAGTAGCCGCATTGTCGCTGTCCTCTGTGTGACAGGGAGCTCCGAGATTTGAAGACACCTATTCCAATACCCCGCCCCTCAGTAAACCGCTGATGTGTTTCTGGAGGTTCCAACTTTCCTGCCTTGTGGGGGCGGTAATGCTGTATGTGGTGAAGCAAGAGAGCAGACTCTCAGTGAATTGACATTGCAACACATCCAGAGCTGTGGTGTAGTGACTGCACTTAAATGGAACACTGAGAACTTAGACAATTTGCCTCCATCCCCAGATTTACTGCGTCCTTTATCCTCAAGACTCTGCTCCTCTTTTTTTGCCCAACTTCCTGAACTGACAACTTGCTTTTTGTTTTTAAGCCAATCAATGTGGCCGCCAAATTGCCCACATGGCCCCCAAGATTTCCAATCAGCCGATGGCCCTTGCAGCCCCACAAACTGCCACCTCTCAAATTACGGTCCCACTTTCCACATCATTGGACTCAATCTTAACCATATCCGACAGTATCTCTGATGTCACCAGATTCTCCTTTATTATGGTCCTCAATTGCTGTTTGTCTCCAGGCTCAAGATTATTACATTCTCCGTCCGTTAGTTCATCTCAGCATTCTTCACTGAGCTCAGTCTCACCTTCTTTCCTCCCCTCTATGGGTGTCTTCCTCCCTTGCTGAACACAGAGGCCTCACAGAATAGAACCTACTGCACATCTGAATAATGTTAGAGGAGCTATCTTCGGCTCCAAATACCTGTTTGTTTGTACGTGTATGTGCATACACGCGCTTGTGTGGCTGTGCATGAGTCCAAGTGTCAGCACTTCACTGGAAGCAATGGGAGATAATTGTCAAGACTTTAACTGAATTCAAAAGTGTCAAAGCCTCTCCGTGTTGTAATTCAATCTGTGTTGAAAGCGATACAATGCCGGCCTCTATTGGTGACCTGAAGTTATTACAACTGGTATCACAAAAATCGCCCAGGAATAAGTCAGAGGAAGCACAGCAGCATTCAATCTGACAGAAGCATCAACGCACCCACACACACACACACACATATACACACACATACACACACACGCACACACACACACACATACACACACACGCACACATACATACACACACACACACACGCACACACACACACATACACACACACACAGGTTCAGGGTGGGGATTCGAATTGGGCAGTGTGAAAATTATGGAAGGACCAGGGTGTGGATTTTAGAGATGGTCAGTGTGTTGAAAACAATTGAAGTCAGCGCACCGAAACAAGTTCACTAGGATTATATATGTTACAATTCAATCATGTCTGTCTGTCTGTTGTAACCTCCAGAGGACACAAGCCCAGGATATCTAATAGTTCCATATCTGTCTCACACTTGAAAATATTTGGCATCGAGACTGTAATAAATACATCCACAGATTATTTTTCCTCTGAAAGAAGAAATGACTCCTCATCTCTAACTTCAATGAGTGACTTCTTATATTGAGATTACGCTGTCTGATGTTAGATTTTCCAATAGGTGAAAACAACTTTTCTAGTCCGTCCTATTTAATTTTATTTACATACCTCGACAGTATAGGTGAATTGAACATGTGCTGCCGCACTCAAAGGCAGGGGCATTACCGCAATGCAAAAAGACCACTCACGCTGGTTGGTTACATACTGGCAATATTCTGAAGTTGAGGAACATAAAGTATGTTTGCTCAAGTTCATTTCTCTGCAGACTGGAATAAACTCAGAAGTCACACAACATCAGGTTATGGTCCAAAAGGTTTAATTGCAATCACGTTGCTTTCAGAGCAGTGTTTTTTCATCAGATTAAGTTATTGGGATTTCAAACAGACCTGTTGGGAAAATAACCTGGTGTCATGTGAGTTCTGACTTTGTCCATCAAGACCAACACTGGCAACACCAAATCATAGCCCTAGAATAGCACGAACTAATTTTATGTTATGCTAGTGGCGTTCAAAATGAAATGATTCCACACTTGAACCTCCAGCAGTGCAGTTGAATATCTGGTCTGTTAATTGTCAATAAAAATCAATAAATTATACACGTTTTCCAATGTTTGGAAACAGCTGAATTACAACCCGCCATTGTAGAGAA
Source organism: Chiloscyllium plagiosum (assembly GCF_004010195.1). NCBI lineage: Eukaryota > Metazoa > Chordata > Chondrichthyes > Orectolobiformes > Hemiscylliidae > Chiloscyllium > Chiloscyllium plagiosum. Next base: position 14,519,204 of record NC_057753.1, read on the forward strand.
TCTAACTTCGACTCTGCTTGAAAAATCATTTTCATTTCATTTTGAGAGCTGTCCTTGTGTGCAAACATGGACAGCTGAAACTCACACTGAGTAAACACGTCCTTTTGATAAACTGTAGAACGTCAGGTTCCAAGCAATCGATTGTGGTCGGGGACTCTCGAGTCAGAGGCAAGACAAACGTTGCTGTGGCCGGAAGCAAGAAATCAGAATGGCGTGTTGCCTTCCTGGTGCCAGGATCAAGGATATCTTGGAGAGAGTGAAGAATAATCTCAAAGCGGAGAGGGACCAGCAGGAGGTCATTGTACACATTGCAACTAACGATATAGGAAGGGGAAAGGATGGGAATCTGAAGGGATAATATAGAAAGCTAGGCAGCAATTTGAAAAGGAGGTCCTCGGGGGTAGCAATCTCTGGCGCGATGAGCTAGTGAAGGTAGAAATAGAATGATAGAGCAGATGAATACGTGGTTATGGAACTGGTGCAGGGGAGAAGGGCTCACAGTTTTGAATCATTGGAATCTCTTCTGGGGTTGGAGCGACCTGTATAAGAAGGACGTATGTTCCTGAATTGGAAGGGTCCAAATATACTGGCAGGGGGATTTACTAAATCTGCTCAGATGGATTTAAACTAGTAAGGTGGAGGTGTTGGGGTGGGACCCAGCGAGATAGTGAGGAGAGAGAGCAGTCTGACACTGGTACAGTTGGGAAAAGGAGCAAGTCAAAAAGTCAGGAACTAAACAGAACGAGCTAGGACTGATTAATTAAACTGCGATTATTTAATGCAAGAGGCCTCACAGCGAAGGCAGATGAGCTCAGAGTATGGTCAGGAACATGAAAGACATGGAAGATACAGAATATGGGGAAATAGACAGTGACATCTTGAAAATGCCCATATTACAGAGGAGGAGGAGGTGCTGGATGTCTTAAAATGCATAGAGGAATATAAATCCACAGTACCTGATCAACTGTAACCTAGAATCTGTGGGAAGCTCGGGAAGTGATTGCTCGTCCCCTTGCTGAGCTATTGATGTCATCAATAGTCGCCAGAAGACTGGAGGTTGGCTAAAACGGGACCACTTTTTAAGAAAGGTGGTAAGGAAAATCCAGGAAACTCGACACCAGTGAGACTGACATTGGTGGTGGGAAAGTTGTTGGAGGGAATCCCGAAGGATAGGATTTACATGTATTTGGAAAGGCGAGGACTGATTAGGGATAGTCAACTTGGCTTGGAGTATGGGAAATCATGTCTCACTAACGATTGAGTTTTTTGAAAAAGCAATGATGAACATTGATGAGGGCAGAGTGATGGACTTATCTATATGGACGACAGAAGGCGTTCAACCAGGTTTCTGGTGGTAGACTGGTTACCAAGGTGAGGAAACATGGGACACATGGAGAACTAGCCATTCGGATATAGAACTGGTTCGAAAGTTGAAGACAGAGGAAGGTGGTGGTGGGTTCCTTTTCAGACTGAAGACCTGTGACCAACGGTGTGCCACACGGATCGGTTCTGGGTCCTGTGTTTATTGTCATTTGTATAAAAGATTTGGATGTGAACATTAGAGGTATCGTTAGTAAGTTTGCAGTTGATACCAAAATTGGAGGTGTAGCAGACAGCGAAGAAGATAACCTCAGAGTACAATGGGGCCTTGGTCAGATGTGCGAATGAGCTGAGGAGTGGCAGATTGAATTTAGTTTAGATACATTTGAGGTGCTGCATTTTGGAAAGACAAATCAGAACAGTAATTATACACTAAGTGGTTCTGGGAAATGATGCTGAACAAAGAGATCTTGGAGTGCAGGTTCATAGTTCTTTGAAAATGGAGTCACAGGTAGATAGGATAGTGAAGACGGCGTTTGGTATGCTTTCCTTTATTGGTCAGAGCATCGAGTATAAGAGTTGGCAGGTCATGCTGTGGCTGTACAGGGCATTGGTTAGGCTAAAGGAATGTTGGAATATTGTGTATAATTCTAGTCTCCCTCTTATCAGAAGGATGCTGTGAAACTTGAAATGATTCAGAAAAAGATTTACAAGGATTTTGCCAGTGTTGGGAGGGGTTGAGCTATAGGGAGTGACTGAATAGGCTAGAGCTGTTTCTGTGGCGTCCGATGCTGAGGGGTGATCTTACAGAGGTTTATAAAATCATCAGAGGCATGGACATGGTAAATACACAAGGTATTTTCACTGGGTTAGTAGAGTCCAGGACTAGAGAGCAGAGCTTTATGGTGAGAAGGGAAAGATTTAAAAGGAGCCTGATCGCCAAGAGCTGGTAAAGAGGACGAGATTAGTTTAGACTATCTGATCAGCAAGGAGGAGTTGGATCAAAGTGTCTGTTTCCATGCTGTACATCTCGATGACTCTGTGATTCTATGTTGTTGTGCTGAAAAAGCTTGACCTACCTCTTATGCAGTAATAAATATCTGCCGGCAGAGGGAGGCATCGCATTGCATAGATGGGAAGGGAATGAAGCATGGAAACAGATTGAGATTTTTTTTAACCATTTCATTAATTCTCATCCCCCAGTCGAAAATAGCGACAGTCAGCTGCTTCTGAGGTGACGTTAGACCTGTGAGACGATGCTCGACTTGAACGTCTCTAATTTATTCAGCATGTTCATCATCAGTCATTGAGACAGTCAGAATACTACACAGCAAAACACATTGCCATACACACGAAATGACCTCAAAACAAATACACACAACAAACATTTTAAATACACAAACATGCACGCACGCACATACACATACACACTCATTCTCATTAACATCGGCGAGCACAGATGGAAACGTTTGGAGACCCAGGTCATTGTTTTTTTGTGTGTGTGGGGGTGGAAGTTATCATGTGGGTGGATGTATATCATCAGCACTTCCTAGTCTGATCTATAAACAAGAGAGCTGCCATTCATTTCAGTGCTGCACTTCGAACATAGGACATGAAAACGGAGGGGCGATTAATGTTGATCATCCTCAGGCTGAATGCAATCATCCCAGGTGAGTTGCACTTTAGATTCTCACCATAATCATCATGCGATCTTTTTCACGTCACCGTTTTGAGACAGCATTATGACTCGACTTGTTAAAGCTGCCCTTTATTATTGAGTGCTGGAGGTAAGCACAAAAAAAGGCAGCACCTTCCAAACCAACGACCATATCCTACTCGAAGGACAGGGCAGCTGATACATGGAACGCCATTAGTGGCAAGTAGCCCTCTAAGTCACTCACCACCCTGACCCTATGGTGTCACTGGGTCAATATCCTGCACTCCTCTCTCTAACGGCTCCCTGGGCCTACCTCCATAACAAGTGCTATAGCTGTTTTAAAAGGCAGCTCACCATCTTTTCCATGGGTATTGGGGGTAGTAAACAAACGCTATGCCAGCCAGCAACGCACACAACTCTTCAGGCATCCAATCACCCAGTAGCTAATAGCATATTGGGGCATCAGGTCGAGACATTTCCTCAGAGTGAATGTTGAGAAGCAAAGACTCTGACATAAGGACGGATAACGTGAATGCTGTAAATGTCTCTTTTTTAAAAAACTACCAGACTGTGAAACACAGGGATGGGAAGAGAAAAGACTTTATTTAAAATAGTTTGAGAAGAAACAGGGAATGTGAGTATATACCCATTGGAATAAATGACCAGTTTCCTGTTGGGAAATGCAATGCGTTTCCAGGAGACTTGATGCTTGCACTGTTATCGCCTCTCATCATTTCTCCCATGGAGATTGATTCTATGTTACAGAGCTCCTGGCCAATGAGCAGATCGCACAGTCTCCCCTGGCACTGGAAGCTGTGGAAGGCTCCACAGTGACAATGCACTGCAGCACCAATGCTTTGCTCAGCTTCGTGAAGTGGTATCAATGGCGGGGTGGACGGGATCTGAAACTTCTAATCGTCGCCTCGGGCAGCCTGGTCACAGCTGGGAAGGTTCAGGCCACTCTTGACCGGGAACAGAAACGCAGCACCTTGACCATCAGCGACATCGGGAGGGATGATGCTGCCATCTACCTCTGCGGGGTGATCACCACCGTGATGCAATCCCATGAGCATGCAGTACAGAAACCCCAGGGAGAGAAGAGCTATATCGACAGCCTCACCAGCTCAAGGTTGCGGAGTAGCAGCGATAACTGATTGAAAATGAAACTTGTGGAGCTCCTGTGTGCAATCTGGAATATGTGACGATGCTGTGGCTTTAAGGGGTTACTTTGTCCCGGTATCTTTTAACAAGACGAGTAGAGCTGGCTATTGAAGACCACTTAACTAAAAAGCTGAGGAGGCCTTGGCATTGTTTTATGGCCTCAATAGAATGTTGCCTGTTCTTACAGGTCAGGATTTCTGGGGTTTGGATTTTCCAGTAGCATCAGAAGCTGTTGGGGTCTCAGCAGAGTTGAAAACTTCAGTAGATGTCTCCTAACTGCTCCTCTCCGAATTTTCTCCTGACGACTTTTTCCACTTGGATTGGAAAACCGCATGTGGTAATCTGTGTCTGAATTGGCCGTTTTGCCAAGGAGAACATGTACGCGATGTTACTACACTGGAACAGTTAATTAGTAACAGTCACTGTGTGCATTATTCTGTGAGTTTTCTTTTGGAGTCAATTCATTTAAAAATGCTTTTTTTTTGTTTTTATGGTAAGTAATGTTCAAATAAATTGCGTTTGCATCACATCGATTACTTTGACCGGTTAAATTGCACCTCCAACACAGCAGGCTATTTCTGCCTTTAAAATAATAAAAAGTTAGGTTCTAGACTACGTTCTTCAAATAATTTGAGTGGTTCTGAACTGATCCATAACAAAATATCACTGAAATCTTACTCGATGTGAATCTAGAGTGCATGCATTTTCTAAACAATCTTTATCAGACATGTTGCACAAACATCTAGACTAGGTGAGGCTAGAAACTATTTGTTCTAAGGGCGCGACAATGCCAGTGCACACAACTAACCCTAAGATTCTCAAGTGTAACTCACCTGGATTGATTTTATTCAGGAGAAAGTGAGGACTGCAGATGCTGGAGATCAGAGTCAAAATGTGTGTCCCGGAAAAAGCACAGCAGGTCAGGCAACATCCGAGGAGCAAGAGAGTTGACGTTTCAGGCATAAGCCCTTCATCAGGAATTTCCGATGAGGAATGTTGGTCCTGATGGAGTATGTTGCTGAAAAAAAGAGACCTTGGAATACAGATTCATAGTTCCTTGAAAGTAGAGTCGAAGGTAGATAGGGTAGTGAAAGGCCATTTGGTATGCTTTCCATTATTGGTCAGAGCATCAAGTGTAGGAGTTGGGAGGTTGGAATTCCTGATGAAGGGCTTATGCCTGAATTGTCGACTCTGCTGCTCCTCGGATGTTGCCTGGCCTGCTGTGCTTTACCAGCGGCACACTTGATTTTATTATATACAATGAGGATAATCAATTGTCAATAATCATAGAAACACATACATCCTGATAGGACTGGGCAGGCTAGATGTGGGAAGAATGTTCCCGAATGTTGGGTAAGTCCAGAAGTAGGGGTCACAGTCTAAGAAGAAAGTGCAAGTTATTTAAGACCTCTATCCCTCTAATTCCTAATCATGTAAACCATACAGATGCCTTTTAAATATTGCAATTGAGCAAGCCTCCACCACTTCCTCTAGCAGCTCGTTCCACACATGTGACACTCTGCGCGAAAAAGTTGCCTCTTCGGTCCCTTTTAAATTTTTTCCCCTCTCATCCTAAACCTATGAATTCTAGTTCTGGACTCCCCCAACCCAGGCAAAAGACCTCATCTATTTACCTGATCTATGACCCTTATGATTTTGTAAACATATATGAGATCAGCATTCAATGGTCCAGGGAAAACAACGACAGACTACTCAGCTCTCCCGATAGCTCAAAGACTCCAAGCCTGGTAATATCCTAGCAAATCTTTTCTGAACCCTTTCAAATTTCACCAACATCCATCTTATAGGAGTGAAATCAGAATTGCACTCATCATGCAGTCCATGGATTGTAAGGAGAGTATATTTGATCAAGGTAAGCTTCAGGATCCGAGATTTGTTTTTGCACTCTTGGACCTGCATCACAGCGTTAATAAAGCTGATCTTTACTATCCTGTCACACGCCTGTGCAGTGGTGTTTATCTACCAGCAGAGAGTGGCAGTATGTCACTTTAAACACAAAAGGGAAACGGAGAGGATTTGAGACTTTATCATTCATTCATTCCCTGGAAGAAATATCTCGCACTCTATGGAGAGGTGGATATGCACACATATAGATATACATGGAGAGATTGCACAAACTTTTAATACACACAGTGTTTTGAAGGTGTAGGTGTGTACTGTACCTTTAAGGGAGACTGGAAGCTGGCACTGTCTTAGAAAGGCACCGAACATACTGAAAGAATTTAAACTGTAACATTTGACTATGAAACGAGTGGATTTATCATGATTTAGAAACAAATTCAAATTCGCCAAACGATTTAAATTATGCCCCTGGATATCAAAATCCATTCAAATTTGAATTTAGCATTTTCAAAATATTAAAACCAATCAAATGATGTGATGTTTTGAGACATAAAACTGGACATTTTGAACAGTGAAGGGGAGAACTGCCAAGCCACCAACAAGTACAGACTGCCAGCAGAACAGTTCTCTGGAAGGTACGTGTCTATAAGACGTTTGTTCAGGAGAACATCGAAAAGATGACAGAGGAAAATCTGCAGAGGAAGATACAAAGAGAAGATTGGACAACTGACCAATTTTGAAAAATGATTTTTTTTTGTAAATCTTTATTGGATTTTTTTATCGGGCTAGTACTGTAGAGTGGGAGGTTAAAAAATAGGTTAAAAAAAAGGAGTTGCAAGTGGTTGTTGATTTTCATATTCTCTCTAGGACTTAAAGAATAAAGCTGTTAATTTTTACTTTAAATAGTGACCGCCAGAATCGTTCCTTGCCTCTCGAATTTTAGTAGGTTACAGCACGGGGTGAATCTTTTCTATGTTGCTAGTTTAAATTAACAGAGTGGTTTACTCCATGTCATAATAGTTGTGGGATTTCATCCACGAAACGCAGTTTAGACAAATCCACTCTGAGATTAGGATAGATTTCAATATATTTGGGGTCCGTAAAAGCCCAGTCGAGTTAAACACTTGCAGGTAAGAGTTCTAGGTATTTAAATAAAACGTAGGTGAGACAATTTGTTTAATCTCGGTGACTTCTGGTTGGTGAACTTAAAAGTGAGAGAAATGGCTCATAAAATTGCTCAAGTGGTTCTGGGATTTGAAGATGATTCTCAAATTTGCCAAAGAAGTTTAAAAGGAAATAGAAAGGCCATTCTTTTAGAATAAGCAAACAAGTTAGACTTGGGTTTAGCCAAGGACAAATGTAAAATTGAATTTGTAAGGGAATGACTCAAACAGTTAGGTGTATCAGAGACACAGACAAGTGCAATAGAGCTAGAAAAGCCTAAATGACAATTGAGGAAAATGGAATTAGAAGATAAACAAAGCGAGAGAGAAAGAGAAAGAGAGAGACGAAAAGAGAAATAGAGAGAGAAGAGAGGGAGGTGGCAAAAGAGAGTGAGAGAAGTTTCTTAGCTGGGCACAGAGGGAAAGAAGAAAGGGACAGGAAGAGGGAGAGAGGGAAAAAAATGAAGCAAAGGTTCTTAGCTGAGCAAAAAGAGAGAGAATTTGAGCTTGAGACGCTGTGACTTAGTCAGCAAAGTCAAGTTAACAGGATGGAGATTGAAATAGAAAGTAGTCATATCTACAAATGTCAAAACTCTGCCACATTTTGATGGGAAAGATGTTGAAGCCTTCTTTGTTCCATTGGAAACATTCGCTAGGCAGATGGAGTGGTCCAAGGATTTATGGGTAATGCTAGTTCACGTTAAACTGGTAGGTGACCTAATGAGGTATTTGCCACGCTGTCAGATGAGGGGTCAAGTGATTATGAAGTGGTCACACTGATTATTTTAAGTGGTTATGAATTGGTACCAGAACCATATAGAAAGCAGTTCAGAAACATAAAGAAGGAACCATGTCAGACTTATGATGCATTCAAAAGAATCAAACATAGTCATTTTGATAGATGGGTGGGGAGGCTTTTAAGATAGATAAGACCGATGAGGCTCTAAGAGAGATTATTCTGCTGGAGGAGTTTAAAAACTCACTTCCGGAAATGAACAGAATTCACGTCGAAGAACAGAAAGTTCGGGAAGTGAGAAGGGCAGCAGAATGAGCAGATGAATACATGTTGGTGCATAAGACAAGCTTCCGGCCAGAACTTCGTCCTGTGAGGGATAGACGTTGGGAGAAGGGGAGATCCTACACATCGAAACAGAGTAGGGAACACTGGTAAGTGTTTACCACAGGTTAAAAAAGAAGCCAGGAGGGAGGAAACTAGGTGAAAGGCCTCAGATGTTTCCATTATGGCAACTTGGGACACGTAAAGTCACAGTGCTGATCGTTAAAGAAAGGCACTGTGGGAAAGGACGTGGTCAAAGAAGCTGAGCCAGTGGTATTAGTGAAAGTAGTAAAGGAAACCTAAAGATGAGCCAAGGAGTTACAGGAGAGTGCACAACCTAGGCAGGGGCTGGGTATGGAGTTAGTACCTGATCTCCGCAAAGAATTTTCCTCTGTGGGTAAAGTTTACTCAGAAGAACGGGGGAGACGTACAACACGTTATAATTTTGAGAGATACATGATCTAACCAGCCCTTGACAATAAGAGATCGGCGAATTTACAGACTTTCTGATCTGTTACCCGCGAGTGTGGCAATTTGTGGGACAGATGAGCAGAAATCTAAAGTGCCCTGTGTAAGATCTGGTTGGAGAGGCAAATTAAGACTGGGGAAGTTACAATGGGAGTAATTGACAGAGTTTCACTTTCAGGAATCGAGATTGTTCTTGGAAATTACTCAGCAGATCTAAGGTGGGAGTGACACCCTGTGTTGTGGAGAAGCCCGAGGAAGACCAGAAACTGAGGAGTTAAAACCGAAATATCCTTGTATTTTCCCACTCTGTTTAGTAAGAAGATCCCACTGTCATACGTCACAGCACGAAATAAACACTAGAGAGAAAAATGAAGGAGTTGAGCCCAACTTCGCAGACACCCTGTTTTACGAAAAACCTGCACAGGTACAGGGTCAGACAGAGGTGTTTCGTCCTGAAAGGCTAAGGGTCTTGCAATAGAAAGACAAGGCAATTAAAAATTGATATGTGGGTGCATACTCTGACAAGGAGGCAATGAATGTTCCTGAGGGTTATTATCTGAAAGATAGAGTCCTAAGACGGAAATGGAGACCACAGCAGGTTAGTGTAGAGGAGAAATGTGCTGAAGTGCATCAGATTGTGTTGCCAATGGCACACAGACAGGAGGTGTTACGGGTAGCACATAAGCTTGGGGTTCGAAAGATGCAGACTAAGGTTTTTTTAGATTAGATTACTTACAGTATGGAAACAGGCCCTTTGGCCCAACAAGTCCACACCAACCTGCCTAAGCGCAACCCACTCAGACCCATTCCCCTACGTTTACCCCTTCACTTAACACTACGGGCAATTTAGCGTGGCCGATTCACCTAAGATGCACATTTTTGGACTGTGGGAGGAAACCCACGCAGACACGGGGAGAATGTGCAAACTCCACTCAGTCAGTCGCCTGAGGTGGGAATTGAACCCGGGTCTCAGGCGCTGCGAGGCATCAGTGCTAACCACTCTGCCACCGTGCTGCCCATTTACAAACGCATTTTCATTGGCCTGGAATGCACAAGGATGTGGTTAACCTTTGCCATACGTGTTTACATGTCAAATGGGAGGTAAGCCACAGGCGGTATTAGTCGGTCACTTCCCAGGAATAAAAATGCGGAACCAGTATTTGTTAACCAGAATTGATGTGTTTAACAAATTTCTGAAGGCAATTCCATTATAGAGTCTTCAAGCAAAAATGTTGGGAGAGGAGTTAGTAGCTCTCTTCACGCAGTATGGGCTACACAGAGAGACTCAGTTGGACCAAAGGATAGGCTGTTTAATGAGGTCATGGATCGATGAGGTATACAGCACTTTACATCCATTGCAGATCATCCTGAATACCAAGGAGCTTTAAAAAGGTGGCATCAGACCTTGAAGACAATATTGAGAGCAGGCTGTCAGGATTACCTGAATGATTGGGATACCTTTATCCCCATTTGTATTGTTTGCCATTAGAGATGTCCCAAATCGATTCAGTTCACTCCCTTCGAGTTAATATTCGTGCATGAAGTGAGAGGCCCTTTGAAACTAATTCAGTAAAAATTGACAGGACCAAAGTCAGAGATCTCACACTTCGATTATTCATCGGAGGTGAGGGACAGATGAGATCGAATAGGTGGGTTACCTAAACAGCACCTAAAGAGGGCACAACGTAGAATGAAGCAGGTGGCAGATAAAAGCTTCGAGACTCGAACGGTTTCCCGAGGGGATGACGTATTAGTATTATTACCAGTGATAGGACATCCCTTCAAAGCAAGTTTTAGTGGTCCTGAACAAATTAAGAAAACGTTGAGTCAGTTGAACTATCTAGTAAAGATGCCATGTAGAAAAAAAAAGTATCAGGTATGTCATGTGAACATGTTGAAACCATTTTTTCGAGAGGAAGATCTGGAGAAACATGTGTTAGTTACTGTTGTGCAAAGTGTGGAATCAAATCCAGATGGGGTGGATTTTGATGTGCCTCAAAATATATCTAAAAAATGAAGAAGTCCTTGAGGAATTCGATAGGTTAGTCAAATATCTGTATTAGGAGCATCGAACAGACTTGAATGGTTTGTAACTGTAGTGTAAGGACTCATGTAAGTAATAGATAGAGAGGACTAATGCCTTTGTACATGAAGTAAACATAGGAAATACTATAGAACAACACTCCTATTGGCTTAATCCGTTCAAAGCCAGACAGGTCCAGAAGAGGTGGAGGCCATCCTCAATAAGTATATCATTCAACAAAGCCACAGCAAGTGGAGTTCATCGATTGTCTTAGTTCCCAAACCTGATGGGGCTCAAGAATTTTGCATGGATTATGGGAAGGTCAATGTCATTACAAAATCGGACTCAGACCCAAGAACTAGATTGGAGGACAGTATCCAGAAAGTTGGCGAAGCCAGTTACATCACCAAGTTGGACTTCCTGCGTGGTTACTGGCATGTACCTTTATCAGAGACAGCGAAAGAGCTTTCTGCGTTTGTATCCCCAAATGGGCTGTATCAATTTAAAGTGATGCCCTTTGGAATGAAGGATGCGCCTGCCACATTCCAAAGACTCATGAACAGTGTTGTGGTTAGGTTATCAAACTGTGTAGTCTATTTGGACGATGTAATTATCTTTAGTAAATCCTGGAAGCATCACAGGGTACAGTTGGCAGAGCTCTTCGAACAACTATGAGAAGCAAAACTGGAAATAAACTTGACAAAAGCTGTGTTCGCAAAAGCAGAGGTGACCTTCTTGGGACATTATATCAATCATGAAAGTTTGACTCTATGGAATACAAAGACGAAGGCTATCGAAGATTTTCCACGACCAGCCTCGAAGAAAGAGGTGCTTAGATTCTTGGGACTAAGCGGATTCTATCGGAAGTCTGTTCCAAACGTCAGCAGTGCAGTGGCACCATGAACCAATTTGCTGAAGACGAACACAATGTTTCGGTGGACAAAACTATGCCAGGAGGCTTTCGACCGTTTGAAAGCAACATTAACCACCCCTCCACTTTTAGCTCCACCAAACTTTTCAAAAACTTTTAAAGTTGCCAACGATGCTAGTGACATCGGAGTTGGAGTTGTACTGCTACAGGAAGATGATAATGGGACTGAACTGCCAGTTGGTTACTTTTCAAAGAAACCCAGCATCCACCAATGGAAATACTCCATGATCAAAAAATAACTATTGCATTTGGTACTGGCCTTACACCTTTTTAAGGCATACATCACAAACAATGTCCTGGAGACGGTTGTGTACCCGGATCACAACCCTCTTATATTCTTCGAACGCTGTAAAGACAAGATTATGTGACTATTTTGTTAGAGTCTTATGTTACAGACTTTCAATTTACATATCGTACATGTTGCAAGTCCTAAGAATGTAATCACAGATGCGTTATCATGGATTTAACTGATAAAGTATCGATAACATTGGCATCTATTCAATGTTTTATATATAAATATATATATGTGTGGGAAGATGTTAATACAAACTCAAATTAAAGTCATATGTCTGCCATGGTATTGTGGTTAAGGTACAAAGACAAAAAAAAACTTAAGCCATCATTTCATTATGATGTTTCATTTTTTCCTCAGGGAGTAGGTGTTATAAAGGTGTAAGTGTGCACTGCACCTTTAAGAGAGACTGGAAGCTGGCATGGCCATAGAGATGACAGAGCGTATTGAAAGAACTTCAAAAGTAAAATTTGACTGTCAAACCAATAGTGCAGTTGAGTTACCATGTAACAAAAACAAATTCATATTCTGCCAATCTGTTTAAATTATGCCCCAAGATACCAAAATCCAATCAAATTTCAATTCAGTATTTTCATAATATTAAAACCAATGAAATGATGCGATGTTTTAGGGTATAAAACAAACATTTTGAACAGTTAGGGGGAGAGTTGCCAAGCCAATAACAAGTACAGACTGCCAGCAGAACAGATATCTGAAAGGTATCTGTCTATAAAAATTTAGCACAGCAGAACATCGAAAAGACAACAGAGGAAAATCTTCAGAGGAAGAGGCAGTTTGAAAGCTGACCGGTTTTGAAAGTTGAATTTTTTTGTAAATCTCAATCCGGATTTTTTTATCGGAGGAGGTAAAAAAAAGATAGGTTCAAGAGACCAGAGTTATAAGTATTTGTTGGTTTCCATATTCTCTGTTGGACTTAAAGAATAAAGTTGTTAACTTGTACTTTAATTAGTGACCACTGGGATAATTACTTGCCTCTCGAATATTAACAGATTACACCGTGGGGTGATTTTTTTTCTGTGTTGCTAGTTTAAATTAACAGAGGGATTTACCCTGCGTCATAATATTTTGGTGCTTCCTTCTTCAATTTGAACACGTTTAGCCAGACCCACTCTGAGATTTGGACATGTTTGAATAAGTTTGGGGTACGAAAAAGCCCAGTAGAGTCAAACACTTGCAAGTTAGTGCCCTAGATCTTTAAATAAAACGTATGTGAGACAGATTTCTTTAATCTCGGTGACTTCTGTTTGGTTAAGTTGAAAGTGAGATAAATGGCTCTTAAAGTTTGTGAAGAGGTTCTGGGATTTGAAGATGATTCTCAAATTGACCAAGCAAGGTTTGAATGTAAGAAAAAAGCCATAATTTTAGAATCCGCAAAGATGTTCAATCCGCAAAAGAAAAATTGAAATTGTCAGGGAATTACTCAAACACTTAGGTATCTCAGAGAAACAGACAAGTGCAGTCGAGGTAGAAAAACTTGAAACTTGAAATACAATTAAGAAAAGTGGAGTTTACTCAGCGAGTCGTGAGTTCATGGAATGCCCTGCCAGTAGCAGTGGTGGACTCTCCCTCTTTATGGGCATTTAAGCGGGCATTGGATAGGCATATGGAGGATAGTGGGCTAGTGTAGGTTAGGTGGGCTTGGATCGGCGCAACATCGAGGGCCAAAGGGCCTTTACTGCGCTGTATTTTTCTATGTTCTATGTTCTATGTTCTATAAACAGAGGGAGAGAGGGAGAGAAAGAGAGAGAGAGAAGAAAGAGAACAAGAGAGAAGAAAGTGAAAGAGGAAAAAGAAAGAGAGAGAAGGTTCGATGCTGAGCAAAAAGAGAGAGAATTTGAACGTGAGAAGTTGCTTAGTCAGCAAAGACACGTTAACAGGATGGAGATTAAACAGAAGGCAGTGATATATACAAATATGTCAAAACTCTGCCACATTTTGATCAAAAAGATGTTGAAGCCTTCTTTATTTCATTGGAACAATTGACTCGGCAAATGCAATGGTCCAAGGATTTATGAGTAATGCTAGTTCAGGCTAAACTGGGAGGGAGAGCTGGTGAGCCGCACTGTCAGATGAGAGGTCAAGAGATTATGAAGAGGTCAAACAGGCTATTTTAAAAGCTTATGAGTTGGTACCAGAAGCATATAGACAGTGGTTCAGAAACATAAAGAAGGTACCAGGGTCAGACTTATGTCGAGTTTGAAAGAATTAAACATAGTCATGCTGATGGAACTTTAACGATGGATAGGACCTATGAAGCTCTAAGAGAGATTATTCGGCTGGATGAGTTTATAAAATCGCTTCCAAAGATTATAAGATTTCACGTGGATGAATAGAAAGTTCAGGAAGTGAGAAGGGCTGCAGAATTAGCAGATGAGTACACGTTGGTACATAGAGAAACGTCCAGGCAGAATTTTGTCCTGAGAGGGATAGAAGCTGGGAAAGGGGGAGATCCTACACTTCGCAACAAAGATTGGAGAACACTGGCAAGAGTTTACCACAGGTTAAAAAAGAAGCCCAAGAGGGTAGAAAGGAGGTAAAAGGCCTCAGGTATTTCCACTGTGGTAAAGTGGGACATTTAAAGTTACTGTGCTGATCTTTAACGAAAGGCACTGTGAGAAAAGATGTGGAAAAGAAGCTAAGCCAGTGGCATTAGCGAAAATAGTAAAGGAAACCCCAAGAAGAGCCGAGGAGCTGCAGGGGAGTGCACAGCCTAGGCAGGAGTTGGGTATGGAGTTAGTACAGAATTCCCCTCTGTGTTAAAGTTTACTCAGAAAGAAAAGGGGAGAAGGAGAAGAAGTTGTAAGTTTGTGAGATACAAAGTCTAACCAGTCGCTGATAGTAAGAGATGAGCAAATTTGCACTCCTTCTGCTCTGTTACCCGAAAGTGTGGTAATTTGTGGGATAGATGGACAAATATTCAGTGTTCCCCTATGTAAGATCTGGTTGGAGTGCCAACTCCAGACTGGGGAAGTTACAGTGGGAGTGATTGACAGTGTTAGTTCCAGGAATTCAGTTTGTTCTTGGGAATGGTTGAGCAGGATCCAAGGTGGGAGTGACACCCCTTGTTGTGGAAAAGCCAAAGGAAGACCAAGAAACTGAGGAGGTGACACAGAAGTGTTCTGGTATTTTCCCAGACTGTGTAGTAACCAGATCCCACTATCATAAGTCACAGCATGAAGCAAAACCTAAATAGAAAGATGAAGGAGTTGAAGTTTAGTTAACAGACACCCTGTTTAACATAATGGTACAGGAAGACCTGAACAGAGAGAGTGTTTAGTCTTGAAAGGCTAAGGGACTTGCAATGGAAACACGAGATGATTTTTTAAAATGTGGATGTGTACTCTGAAATGTAGGCAGAGAATATTCCGGAGGGTTATTATCTGAAAGATAGAATCCTAGGATGGAAATTGAGACCATGGCCGGTTAGTGCAGAGGAGAAATGGGTGGAAGAGCACCAGATTATGTTGTTGGTAGCATACAGGTCGGAGGTGTTACAGGTAGCACATGAACTACCTGTAGGAGGTCACTTTGGGGTACGAAAGACTCAGGCTAAGGTTCAAATCATTTTTATTGACCTGGAATGCACAAGGGTGTGGTTGACTTTGGCCAAATGATAGGTAAGCCACGGGTGGTAAGAAAACCAGCACATTTGCTGCCAATTCCCGCAGTTGAAGAATCTTGCATGCGGGTTTTATTTGTTTGTGTAGGATCCCTCCCGGAAACGGAAAATGGGAACCAGTATTTGTAACACAAAATGAATGTGCCTACCAGATTTCAAGCGGCAATTCCATTACGGAGTATCAAGGCAAAAAGGAGTGCAGAAGAATTATTAGCTTTCTTCACGTAGTATAGGCTACCTGGAGAGATTTAGTCGGACCAAAGGTCAAGTTTTACTGCCAGGCTGTTTAAGGAGGTAATGTGGAAAGCTTAGGGAGACAGCAATTTAAATCCAATGCGTATCATCTGAATCCCAGGGAGGTTTAGAAAAGTGGCATCAGACCTTGAAGACCATGTTGAGAGCTTACAGTCAGGATTACCAGAATGATCGGGATAAAGGTGTCCCATTCATATCATTTGCCATGAGAGATGCCACAAACGAACCTACTCAGTTTACTCCCTTTGAGTTAATATTCGTTCATGAACTGAGAGGCCCTTTGAAATTAATTAAGTAAAACTTGACCAGACCAAAGTCGGAGATGTCACACTTAGGTTATGTATGGAAGGTGAAGGAGAGATTGAATTGAGTAGATGAGTGTACTAAACAGCACCAAAATAGGGCGCAGCATAGGATGAAGCAGGTGGCAATAAAAGCTTTGAGACTCAGACTTCTTCCCGAGGGGATAACATATTAGTATTGTTACCAGTGATAGGACATCCCTTCAAAGCCAGGATTAGTGGTTCCTATCAAATTGAGAAAAAGTTGAGTCAGATCAACTATCTAGTAAAGATGACAGATAGAAAAAAAAAGTATCAGGTATGTCATGTGAACATGTTGAAACCGTATTATGGGAGAGGGAAAGAACTGGAGAAACACGTGTGAGTTACTGCCATGCAGAGTGAGGAATCAAATCCAGAATGTGTGGATTTTGATGTGCCTCAAAATATGCTAAAAAATAGAAGTCCTTGAGGAGTGTGAAGGTTTCGCAAGCTATCAGTCTCAGAAGCATAGAACGCAGTTAAAGATTTGTTCCTGCAGTATAAGGACATAAATAAGAATCAGTTGGGAGGTCTAATGCTATTGTACATGAAGTAGATGAAGGAAGTACTACTCCAATAAAACAACAAGTCTATCACCTTAATCATTTCAAAGCCAGACAGGCCCAGAAGGAGGTGGCAGTCATGCTGGAGGATATTATTGAACCAATTCAGAGTGAATGGTGTTCACTGATCATCTTAGTTCCCAAACCAGATGGGACTCAATCATTTAACATGCATTATCAGAAGGTCAACGCCGTTATAAAATCAGACTCATACCCAATACCGAGATCAAAGGGTTAAATCCAGGAAGTTGGACAAGCTAGTTACATCACCAAGTTGGACTTATTGCGTGGTTATGGGCAGGTACGTTTATCAGAGAAGGTGAAAAAAAACTTTTGCGTTTGTAACCCCAAGTGGGCTGTATCCATTCAAAGTGATGCCCTCTGGAATGAAGAACACGCCATCCACGTTCCAAAGACTCATGAACAGGGTTGTGGCTCGACTAACAAACTGTGTAGTCTGTTTGGATGATGTAGTGATCTTTAGTAAGTGTGCACATGGTACAGTTGGCAGAGCTCTTTAAATGACTACGAGAATCAAAACTGATAATGAACTTGAACAAAGCTGAATTCGCGAAAGCAGAGGTGATGTTCTTAGAACATAACATCGTTCATGTAAGGTTGACCCCACAGAACTCAAAGACAAAGACCGTCGAGGAATTTCCATGACCAACCTCGAAGAAAGAGGTGCTTCGATTCTTGGGACTAAATGGACTCTATCGCAAGTTTGGTCCAAACTTCATCAATTTAATGGCACTGTTAACTGATTTGCTGAAGAAGAACACAAAGTTTCGGTGGGCAGAACAGTGCCAGGAGGCATTCGACCATTTGCAAGCAATATTAATCACCGCACCAGTTTTAGCTACACCAAACTTTACAAAACCTTTTTAAATTGCCATCGATGCTGGTGACGTAGGTGTTGAAGCTGTACTGCTGCAGGAAAATAATGATGGGATTGAACTGGCAGTTTTGAAGAAATTCAGCATCCACTAGAGGAAATACTCCATGATCGAAACAAAACTATTAATTTTGGTACTGGCCTTGCAAGATTTTAAGTTGTATGTCATGAACAATTTGTCAGAGACTGTCATGTGTATGGATCACAATCCTCTTGCATTCTTGGAACGCTGTCAACACAAGAATATGCCACCATTTTGTTGGAATCCCACTTTTAATTTACATATCATGCATGTTGCAGGTCATAAAAATGTAATCACAGATGATTTATTGCAAATTTAACTGATAAAGTATACAAAAGATTAATATCTATTCAATGTCATATTTGTGTGGGAAGAAGTTCATATGAACGCAGATTAAAGTCATATGGATGTCATGGTATCGTCCTTAAGGTATAGAGACAAAAAAACTCAAGACATCATTTCATTATGATAGTTCATTTTTCTTAAGGAGGGAGGTGTTATGAAGGTGTAGGTATGTACTGTATTTTAAGGGACACTGGAAGCGGGCACGGTCTCGGAGAGGCACATGCGAAAAGAACTTAAAATGTAACATTTGATTGTGAAATCAATGGTGCAGATGACTAGCCATGATACAAAAACAAATTCAAATTCTGCCAATCAGTTTACATTATGCCCCAAAGATACCAAAATCCAAACAAACTTGAAACTTTATTTGATAGTAATAGAACCAATGAAAAGAGCTAATGTTTTGGGGTATAAAACCAGGCATTTTGAAACGTTAGGGGAAGAACTGCCAATCCCCAGCAAGTACAGACCACCAGCAGAACAGCTCTTTGAAATGCACCTGTCTATAAGACGTTTGTGCAGCAGAACATCGAAAAGACGACAGAGGAAAATCTGGATAGTGTGATGAAGATGAGGGTGCATTGTACCTTTAAGAGAGTTAAAAGCAACAGAACTGCCTCACAGAACCAAGTGTTCTGAAAAAAGTTATAATGGAACCTTTTGGTCAGCAGTTAGTGTAGCTGGTTGCCTGGAGACAAAACAGAATTCGACTTCTGCCGATCAGTTCAAATTATGCCCCCCAAAAAATCAAATTCCAATCAAGTTTGAATTTCAGGTATTAGCAATCTTAAAAGCCGATAACAAAATCCGATGCTTTGGCAGTATAAGACCAGGGAAAATTGAACAGTTGGGAGGAGAATTGCCAAGGCAGCATGTAGAGACTGCCGGGAAAAAAACTCTCTTCAAGGTATCTTTATCATCAGTCACCTGTGAAGCAGAATCCCATAGAAGAAGGAAAAAAAACTGGAATGCAGAGGGGAAGAGAAAGCTGCCTGGTTTTGAGAGAAGAAGTCTTGTTTTGTAAATCTTAATCGGGGGGGGGGGGGGAGGTGTTTATCGGACTAGTATTGTAGACGGGGATGGTAAAAGATGGGCTCGAGGAAGGAGGTGTAAATAGTTGTTAATTAGTTATTCTCTGTTATACTTCAAGAAATAAAGTTGTTAATTTTCACTTCAAACAGATTGCTGCACGGGGTAAGTCTTTTCTGTGTTGCTGGTTAAATTAACCAGGAGAGATTACCCGGTGTCATACCAGATTTGGGCGGCTCGTCATCTGGATTTGAACTGGTTTACAGAGATTAGGATAGATTTAGGGGGACGAAAATTGCCAGCAGATTTAAACGCTTGCAGGTTAGTGCCCGAGATCTAGAAATAAAAAAAGTAGATAAGACAATTTGTTTAATTTCGGTGACTTCTGGTTGGTTAAGTTAAATGTGAGACAATTGGTTCTTAAAATTGCTAAAGACGTTCTGGGATTTGAGGATGATTCTCAGATTTGCCAAGTAAGTGTAGAAAGAAAGAAAAAGGCCATACTTTTTAGAGTAAGCAAACAAATTTAACCGAGGACAAAAGTAAACCTGAAATTGTCAGGGAATTACTCAAACACTTAGGTGTGCCAGAGAAACAGGTAAGTGCAGTGGAGGTAGAAAACCTTAAATTACAATTCAGCAAAATGGAGTTAGAAGATAAACAAAGAGGGAGAGGGGGAAAGAGAAAGGGAAAGAGAGAGAAGACAGGAGAGAGGAAAAAGAGAGTGAGAAAAGGTTCTTAGCTGAGCAAAGAGAGAGAGAGAGAAGAGAGGGAGAGAGAAAAACAGCGAGGGAGGAAAACGAAAGAGAGAAGGTTCGAAGCTGAGCAAAAAGAGGCAGCATTTGAACTTGAGAAGTTGTGACTTACTCAGCAAAGCCAAGTTAACAGGATGGAGATTAAAATGCAAGGTAGTGATATATATATAAATATGTCAAAATTCTGCAATATTTTAATGAGAAAAATGTTGAAGTCTTCTTTATTTCATTGGAAAAATTGGATAAGCAGATGGAGTGTTCCGAGGGTCTATGGGTAATGCTAGTTCAAACTGAATGCGGAGACAGAGCTAGTAAGATGCACTGTCAGGAGAGGGTGTCAAGAGATTATGAAGAGGTTAAACAGACTATTTTAAGTGCTTACGAATTGGTACCAGAAGCATATAGGCAGTGGTTCAGAAACACAAAGAAGGAACCAGATCAGATTTATGTTGAGTTTGAAAGATTATAAACATAGTCATTTTGACCGATGGGTGCATGCTTTGAAAATAGATACTACCTTTGAGGCTCTAAGAGAGATTATTCTGCTGAAGGAGTTTAAAAACTCAATGGTAAGAATTCACGTGGAGGAACAGAAAGTTCAGGAATTGAGAAGGAAAGCAGACTTAGCAGATCGGTACATGTTGGTGTATAAGACAAGCTTCCTGCCAGAACTTCGTCCTGTGAAAGATAGAAGTTGGGAGAAGAGGAGGTCCTACACTGCGAAAACAAGGGCAGAGAGCACTGTTAAGACTTTACCACGGGATAAAACAGAAGCCCACAAGGGTGGAAAAGAGGGAAAAGGCCTCAGGTGTTTCCACTGTGGTAAAGTGCGAGATGGAAAGTCACAGTGCTGGTCGTTAAAGAAAGGCGCTAAGGGAAAATATGTAGTTATAGAAGCTAAGCCAGTAGAGTTAGTGAAGGTCGTATATGAAACCCCAAGAAGACCCAAGGAGCTCCAGGAGAGTGCACAGCCCAGGCAGGGGCTGGGTATGGAGTTAGCACCTGATCTCTACAAAGAATTCACCTCTGTGGGTAATGTTTACTCAAAAAGAACAGGGGGAGAAGAGCAGGAAGTTATAATTTTGAGAAATACAGGATCTAACCATTCGCTGATAGTAAGGGATGAGCAAATGCGCACTCTTTCCAATCTGTTATCCGAGAGTGTGGCAATTTATGGGATAGATGGACAGAAATTTAGCGTTCCCCTATGTAAGATCAGGTTGGAGTGCCACCTCAAGACTGGGCAAGTAGCAGTGGGAGTGATTGACAGAGTGTCAGTTCCGGGAATTCAGTTTGTTCTTGGGAATGATTTGGCAGGTTCCAAGGTGGGAGTGATACCCTTTGTTGTGGAGACGCCAAGGTCAGACCAAGAAACTGAGGAGTTAGAAACAGAAATATCCTCGCATTTTTCCCAGACTGTGTAGTAACCAGATCCCACCATCATAAGTCACAGCACGATGTGAAAAGCAAAGAGGATAATGAAGGAGCTGCGATTCTGTTAGCAGACACACTGTTTGACATAATAGTGCAGGAAAAACCTGAACAGGGAGAGGGTCAGACAGAAGTGTTTAGTCCTGAAAGGCTAAAGGACATGCAACAGCACGACAAGATTAAAAAAAAAAGCTATATTTGTGGTACTCTGAAATGGAAGGCAGAGAATATTCCTGAGGGTTATTACCTGAAAGATGGAATCCTGAGATGGAAATGGAGACCACAGCAGGTTAGTGCAGAGGAGAAATGGGCCGAAGTGCACCAGATTGTGATGCCAGTAGCAGACAGATAAGAGGTGTTACGCGTAGGTTACGAGCTACCTGTAGGAGGTCACCTTGGGGTTCGACAGATTCAGACTAAGGTACAAAAATATTTTTATTGACCTGGAATATGCAAGGATATGGTTAACTTTTGCCGTACGTGGTACACATGACAACTGGTAGGTCAGCCACAGGCGGTAATAGTATCAGTACCTTTGTTGCCAATTGCCACATTTGTAGAACCTTTCAGAAGGGTTGTAATTGATTGTGTAGGTCCCCTCCTGAGAATGTAAATTGGGAACCAGTACTTGTCACCCATAATGGATACGTCCAACAGATGTCAGAGGCAATTCCATTACGGAGTATCAAGGGAAAAAGGGTGGTAGAGGAGTTAGTAGCTTTCTTCACACGGTATGGGATACCCAGAGAGATTCAGTCGGACCAAGCGTCATATTGCTCGGCTGTTTAGGGAGATTATGCATAGCACACGTATAAAGCACATTAAAACCAGTGTGTATCATTCTGAATCCCAGGGAGCTTTAGAAAGGTGGCATCAAACCTTGAAGACCATGCTGAGAGCATACTATCAGGACAACCGAATGATTGGCATAAACGTATCCCAATCATATTATTTGCCATTAGAGATGCCCCAAATGAATCTACTCAACTCACTCCCTTTGCGTTAATATTCAGGCATGAAGTGAGAAACCCTTTCAAATTAATTAAAGTAAGATTCACAGGACCAAAGTCGGAGATCTCACACTTAGATTATGTATCGGAGGTGAGGGAGAGATCATACAGAGTAGGTGAGTTAGCTAAACAGCACCTAAACAGAGCACAGCATAGAATGAAGCAGGTGGCAAGTAAAAGATCTGAGACTCGTGCAGGACATCATCCAACCGAGCCAGAACAAATAGAGTTCACTGATTGCCTTTGTTCCCAAATTGAATGGGACTCAATGATTCTGCGTGGATTATCGGAAGGTCAAGGCTGTTACACAATCAGACTCATATCTAATTCCTAGTTTGGAGGACTGTATCAAGAAAGTCTGACAAGCCATTTACATCACCAAACTGGAATTAATGCGTGGTTACTGGCAGGTACGTTTATCAGAGACAGCAAAAGACACTTCTGTCTTTGTAACCCCAAATGGGCGATATCAATTTAAAGTGATGCCCTTTCAAATGACTCATCACGATAACTCATGAATAGAGTTGTGGTTGGGTTAATAAACTTTGCAGTCTATTTAGACGATGTAGTCATCTTTAGTAAGTCCTGGAAAGATCACATAGTACAGTCGCCAGAGCTCTTTGAATGACTCCGAGAAGCGAAACTAGTGATAAACTTAAATAAGACTGAATTCGCAAAAGCCGAGGTGACGTTCTTCTGACAGAACATCGGTCATGGAAGGTTTGACCCAACTGAACGCAAAAGTGAAGGCCGTCGAGGAATTTCCATGACCAACCATGAAGAATGAGATGCTTCGATTCTTAGAATTCTATCGGAAGTTTGTTCCAAACTATAGCACTGTAGTGGCACCGTTATAGATTTGCTGAAGAAGAGCACAAAGTTTCGGTGGACAGAACAATGCCAGGAGGCATTCGACCGTTTGAAAGCAATATTAGCCACCAAACCAGTTTTAGGCCACACTAAACGTTTCAAAATCTTTCAAAGTCGCCATCGATGCTCATGGCATAGGAGTTGGATCTGTACTGCTATGGGAAGATGAGGATGGGATTGAACTGCCAGTTGGTTGCTTTCCGAAGAAGTTCGAGATCCACCACAGGAAATACTCCACAATCGAGAAGACAGTATTGAGTTTGGTACTGGCCTTACAACATTTTATTGTGTATGTCACGAACAATGTGACGGAGATAGTTGTGTACACCAACTACAATTCGCTTAAATTCTTAGAACGCTTTAAAGACAAGAATATGAGACTATTTCGTTGGAGTCTGAGTCACAGACTTTTCATTTAAAAATAAAAAAATCAATCTTAAGAATTTAATCACAAATGTGCTATTGCAGATTTAACTGATCGAGCATAGATGAGATTTGTACTTATTTAATGTTGTATATACACAGATATTTGATTAGATTAGATTACATTAAAGTGTGGAAACAGGCCCTTCGGCCCAACAAGTCCACACCGACCCACAACCCACCCATACCCCTATATTTACCCCTTTACCTAACACTACGAGCAACTTAGCGTGGCCAATTCACCCTGACCTGCACATCTTTGGACTGTGGGAGGAAACCGGAGCACCCGGAGGAAACCCCACGCAGACACGAAGGGGAGAACGTGCAAACTCCACACAGCCAGTCGCCTGAGGCGGGGGGAGGGGGAAGGGTGGAGGGGGGGAATAAGTTAAAATGAACTTATATTAAAGTTACCTGCACGTTAGGGTATTGTGTTTTAAAAAATGGGGGAAAAGCCATCTTTTCATTACGATGATTCTTTGCTTTTTCTTAGTGGGGGTGTTATGAAGCTGTGTATGTATTGTACCTTTAAGAGATTTTAAAGTAACAGATCTACCTGACAGCATCATGTGTTCTGAAAAAAAGATATAATGGAACCTTTTGGCCCAGCAGTTACTATACCTGGTTGCCTGGAGACAAAAGCAGATTCAAATTAGGTCAATCAGTTTAAATTATTTTAAAAACAAACAAATTCCAATCAAGTTTGAATTTAATATATTGACGATCTTAAAAGGCAATGACACAACCCAATGCTTTGCGGGTATAAAACAAGGCAAAATGTAATAGTTGGAAGGAGAACAGCCAAGCCAGCATGGAAAGACTGCCCGAAATAAATCACTCTTAAAGGTACCTTTATCGATCAGTAACCTGGGAAGCAGAATCCCACTGAAGATGGGGAAAAAACTGGAATACAGAGAAGAACTGAAAGCTGCCTGGTTTTGAGAGAAGTTTTATTTTGTGAATCTGAATAGGGACTTTTATCGGACTAGTATTGTAGAAGGGGAATGGAAAGAAAAGTTGGAGGAAGGAGTTGTAAATAGTTGTTAGTTAATTTTTCTCTGTTATACTTTAAGAAATAAAGTTGATCATTTTCCCTTTAAACAGTTCTTGATCTCTCGAATTTTCACAGATTACTGCACGGGATAAATATTTTCTGTGTTGCTGGTTTAAATTAAGCAGGAGAGGTTATCCCATGTTGCAAAAAGAGAAAGATGCAAAGGCAAGATTCGACAGCTGACCGGTTTTAAAAGTTGCATTTTTTTTTTGTAAATCATAATCAGGATTTTTTTTCTCTCTCGGGCCAGCATTGTAGAGTGGGAGGTAAAAGATAAGTTTCCGAGAAAGGAGTTGGAAATAGTTGTTGGTTTTAATATTTTGTGTTGGACTCAATCTGTGAGTGTGTGCGTGTGTATATCTCAGTGTATATGTGCGTGCATGTCTCTGTGTATCCAAGTCTATGTGTTTGTGTGTATATCTGTCTGTGTGTATGTTCACCTCTGCGTGTATCACAGTCTTTGTGTTGTGTCTGTGTGTGAATCTCTGTGTATGTATATCTCAGTCTGTTAATGTGTCACAGTATGTGTATGTCTCTCTGTGTGTTTGTAACTATGTGTGTGAGCACGACTCTGTTTATCTATGTCTCTGTGTTGGTATCTCTTTTTGTATTGTTATATTTTGTGTATCTATATCGCTCTGTTTGTATCTAACACACACGCTCACAACTGAGACACACATAAAACGAACTGAGAGGCATACACTCACACATACAAAGCCTGAGGTACACACACACAGACTTAGATACAAACATACACGCACACACATACACACACAAAGACTGACATACCAAACTGAGACGGAGATATGTACAGACAGACTTAGATAATGTCATGCACGCACACACAGACTTAGATACAGGCATGCATGCACATACAGAATTAGACACAGGGATGCATGCACACAGAGTTAGAAACAGGCATGCACACATACACATACAGACAGACTGAGGTACAGGCATGCATGCACATACAGACTTAAATATAGGCATGCATGCACATACAAATTTAGATACAGGCATGCATGCACATACTGACTTAGATACAGGCATGCACGCAGATATAGACTTAGATATAGGCATGCACGCACATACAGTCTTAGATACAGGCATGCATGCATATACAGAATTAGATGAAGGCATGTACGCTCATACCGACTTAGATATAGGCATGCACGCTCCTACAGACTTAGATACAGGCATGCACGCATATACAGAATTAGATGAAGGCATGTACACTCATACCGACTTAGATTTAGGTATGCACGCTCATACAGACTTAGATACAGGCATGCACGCACATACAGAATTAGATGAAGGCATATACACTCATACCGACTTAGACATAGGCATGCACACACACTCACAAATATAGATGATCAGAATTTCTCAGAGATGCCCACAGGCATAGATATACACACACAGCCTTAGTTACACAAAGATGTAGGTGCACACAGATATACGTACACGCATAGAGATATCCACACACAGACTTACACATACACATACTCCGTGTCCCATTCATGTGTTACTGGCTGGGCCCAGGATTTATTGACCTGTTCTGAATAGCGCCCTTTGAGAAGGTGGTGGTAAGCTGCCTTCCTGAACCGCTTCTATCCAACTGTTGGAGGGTAGACCAACAATGTCCCTTGGGGGGGGTGGGGGGGGGGGATCCAGGAAGGAACGGCCAATATATTTCCGAGTCGAGATGGTGAGGGGGATCTTGCAGGGGGTGGTGTTCCCGTGTATCTGCTGTCCCTTCTCCTTCTGGATGGAAGTGGTCGTGGGATTGGAAGGTGCTGTCTGAGGAACCACAGTAAATTAAGTCCGGACAGCTGAGAGAGAGAGAGAGCGAGAGAGAGAGAGAGAGAGAGTTACCAGTGACCTCAATAAGAGGAGGTGCACAGACACTTCCGCTGTCCTCACTCTCAGTGACCAAGGTAGATAATGCTAACAGGTGGTTGTCACTCTACCTAGTGTTTGGGTCTGCTATCACTGAGGGAGTTGGGGGCGGCGAGTTGGCGCGGGGGCCAGTCTGCTTCAGATAAGCAATGTCCACGAGAGTGAATAAATACTCGCACTTAGTCCCAGTGCACTAATGCCTTGCTCCGATGCTCCACATCCTGTCCTACACTTACTCACGGCCACTCACAGACCAGCTACAGAAGGGCACTTCGAGGTAGATGTGACTCCATATCACACAGGGAGCTGCCTCTTCCTGAATGAACAGAACAGTGTTCTGCTCTCTCTGCCAGAGCAGAATCTGCGGCAGGAACTCTTCCCATCTGTCAGTCGTCACCTGTTCCCCACAAGGCGCTGGGAGACTCTGCCATGTCCATTACTCAGTCTTAGTCCGAAAACAGGAGCTGAGATTGAAACGCAATTAGCACTCAGGAACCACACCACATCTACACTATATACTCTTCACTGTTCAACAGAGAGAAGGGGAGAAATAAAGAGAGGAGGGAGGGAGAGACAAGAGACAGAGAGGAAGAAAGACAGGGGGAGAGAAAGTGACAGAGCAAACAAAAGGCAGAAAGAGAAAGAAAGACACATAGTGTGTGTGAGAGAGAGAGAGAGAAAGAGAGGAAGCCAGCGAGAAAGAAAGAAAAATGGAGACAGTAACAGCGAGAATGCTTTGACACCTCACTGATCCCTAACTTGTAGAGTTATAGTCTCACATAGAGCAGAAAAAGACCCTTCGGCCCAACTCGTCCAGGCTGACCAGTGTTCCAGATATGGCCAATTTGCCTCTACCCCTTCCTATTCCTGTCCCCTCTCAGGTGCTTTTTGGATGTTGTAATTTTACCAGCCTCCACCACTTCCTCTGGCAGCTCATTCCATACGTGCACCACCCTTTGTGTGAAAATATTGCCTCTCAGGTCCCTTTCAAATCTTTCCCCTCTCACCTTGAACCTATGCCCTCGAGGTTTGGACTCCCTAACCCCAGGGAAAAAGACCTTGTCTATTTGTATGCCTCTCGTGATTTTATAAACCTCTATATGGTCACCTGTCAGTCCCGTACGCTCCAGGAAAGATTGTCCCAGTTAATACAGCTTCTCTCTTTCCTCAAACTGTCCAATCTGTAAACATTCTGGAATATTTTCTTTATATGTTTTTCACAAATTAATAACATCGTTCCTATAGTAGGGTGACACCCGAATTGCACGCAGTATTCCAAACGTTGCTTAACCAATGTTCTGTACGGTCATGGCATGACCTACCAACTCCTGGACTCAAAGCACTGACCAAAAAAGGCAAACATACCAAACGCCTTCTCAACCAACCTGAAAATGTTCCTGATTATTGAAAACTTGTGCATTGTATTGTGGTTGTATGTAAGCGTGTGCGTTTGGAAGTCAAAATTTGTAAATTTCTGCGTGAATATTTGTGCAATTTAGCTACATCTTAATGAGCATTGAGATTTTATTGTTAAATTCAGTTTCCTCTTTGTGTGTCAGTGAAGTGCAACACCTTAAAACCAAACATTCGGAAAAAAACTCTTCTAATCCAGATTTCAGTCTCTGGTCTGACTTGTTTGGTTATGGCATCCACTAGAATCATAAAAATGGACTGTGGCATAACAGCTCTCACTGATACAGTCATGGGCAGGTATATCTTCAGCTGGCAGGTTGGCGAAAATGAGGTCAAATATGTTGTTTCCCGCTTAGTGGTTCCCTCACCACCTGGTGATGCAGATCCAGTCTAGCAGTGATGTCCTTGACCAGCTCAATTCAATAGTGCTCCTGCCGAGCCACTCTTGATGGTAGGCATCAAAATCGCCCACCCAGAATATATTGTGCTATCCCCTGCCTCCCTCAGTACTCCCTCCAACCGGAGGAGACGTGATTCGTCAGCTGAGGAAGAGCATTACGCGACAATCAGTAGGTTTCCTTGTCCATGAAGTGCGGAGTCAATGTTGTGGACCTGTCGGTGAGACAGGTTGTATCTAGGGATGGTGATAGCGGTATCTGGGACATTGTTTTTTTTTCCCGGTATGATTCCATGAGTATAATTTTGTCAGGCTGTTGCTTGAGTGGTCTGTGAGAAAGTTCTCCCAATTTCAGTAGCAGGCCGCTGATGTTAGTGAAGAGGACTTTGCAGGATTAGCATTTCCTGAGCTCAGGTCGGTTGTGGTCTGTCTTGTTTCCATCCTTAAACTGAAACTTTGTTCACCCTTCCAACATCCTTCGTGGTAGGATGGGGAAAATTCACAGTACCAGAACCATTCCTAAACATACATACACAAACACACACGGAAAATTCCTACCCGCGTTACCCAGAGCATTTGTTGCACAGTTAAAGGTTTGCCCACTTGTCTCTGAGTTTCCTGATGATCTGCTCCTCAATCTCTCTCGACACCCGTCCAGACACCCCAGACAGCTTGACCTTACCTCTTCTTGTTGCAGAGCTCTGACCAAATAGACTTGGTCCTGCCACCTACTCTGCAAGGACATCCAACTTTTCCAAGACTTGCAAACCAAGTTCCTGATCAGTGCTGTCACTCCCACCTCCTGTTGGTGCCATCCCTCAACCTTTGTCACACACTTCCTATCAAGGACCCAGACCTCCTAACTTGGAAGGCTCATTTCCATTCTCCTCATTGTGCTGCATCCCATTATTTGTCCTGGTGCACACAGGGACCTGCTTAATTCCATTTCCCAGAAGATTCCAGCCATCTATAATGTTGACACCTACAAGCATGGGATGTCATTTTTTTCGTTCTGCCTCTTTACCCACTGGAACCCTGATGAAAGAGTGAGGGGTTGGTCGGGGAAGCAGGAAGACGTGATATTTTTGATAGATAATTGGGATGAAAAGTCCATTAGTGCTTGAGTCAGTTGTCAGTTGGAGTTAGATGTCTTGGTGTAAAGACCATAATCTCTCCCTCAATGTTAGCAAACCGAAGGAGCTGGTCCACTTCAGGAAGTTGCGCAGAGGAAATTCCCCTGTAGTTACCAATGGTAGTGAGAGTTTCAATTTCCCAGGAGTAAATGTCACCAATATCTATTCCGGTCCATCCACTTCAATACTACAATCTAGAATGCGCACCAACACCGATATTTCATCATAAGGATCCTGGTGAGACCCCACCTGGAGTATTGTGTGCAGTTTTGGTCTCCAAATTTGAGGAAGGATATTCTGGCTATTGAGGGAGTGCAGCGTAGGTTCACAAGGTCAGTTCCCAGAATGACGGGAACAATCATGTGTTGAAAGATTGGAGTGACAGGGCTTGCATACAATTGAGTTCAGAAGGATGAGAGGAGATCTGATTGAGACGTATAAAATTATTAAAGGATTGGACACTCTGGAGGCAGGAAGCATGTTTCCGCTGAGGGGTGACTCCAGAACCAGAGGACACAGTTTAAAAATAAGGGGTAGGTCATTTAGAACAGAGTTGAGGAGAAACGTCTTCACCCAGAGAGTGGTGGGTGTGTGGAATGCTCTGCCCCAGAAGGCTGTGGAGGCCAAGTCTCTGCTTACAGTCAAGAAACAGATGGATAGAGGTCTTAAATATAGTGGAATCAACGGTTATGGGGAGAAGACAGGAACAGGATACTGATTGTGGATGATCAGCCATGATCATAATGAATGGTAGTGCTGGCTCAAAGGGTCGAATGGCCTACTCCTGCAACTATTGTCTATTGTCTATTGAAATTCGCCGTGTCCACAATATTACCTTATGCCTCTGTCTAAATCGTTTTTCTTTCTGTACATCCTTGCTTGCTATGATCCGCAAGTTGTGCTCATACACAAGGTTTTTCGCTGTATTTCGGTACTCTTGACAAGAAATCAAGCAATCGATTACTATGATCGTTTTTTTTTTAATGGTCGCACCATAGAAAGCATTTTATCTGGATGCAGTGGTGTGGCATCTTCCCTGCACCACGACCACAGGAAGTGACGAAGAGTTGTGAATGCAGCTCAGCCCATCAGGATACCTGGCTTCCTCCCATTGATTGTATCTATACATCCCTCTGCCTCGGGAAAACAACCAGCATCATCAAAGACCCCTCCTACCCCGGTTACATTCTCTTCCAATCTCTTCCGCCCATCAGACCATACAAAAGTTAAGCACATGCACCAAATGATTCAAGAACAGCTTCTTCCCCGCTGTCGCTAGACTTCTGGATGGACCTCTCAAATTTTACATGTATTGTTGACCTCACTCTCTGTGCACCTTCTCTGCAGCGTAACATTGCTTTCCTCCCTCTGTTCTATATCCTCGTGCACTTTGTATGGCATGATCTGTCTAAAATGTTCACTGTACCTGGCACACGTGACAATAACAAATCAAACCAAAGACGGTCTGAGGAACTGCTAACCCTGTTTCACTCACGTCCGGTTAAGCTGTTGTGAAATCTCTGCTCCCTAGCCACATCTATCACTAGATCTATTCTGTGGGGTGTTAGCCCACAGTGTTGGTGTTAACCAATACAGACATTATTGCATGTAAGGTTTACAAAAGTGCTTTAAACCGTGGGCAGTGGTTTCCTTGAATAATTCCTTCATCATTGATAATCCAGGGACGTTCATGTGCTGTGTTCAGATGTCAGCAAAGTACATGGGATATCAAACGTTGTCTAATTTAAACTGAAAAATGTTTACTTGACTGTAACCATAGTTTCAAACTTATTTTTTATATTTTGTTCACTTGTGGGATGTGGGCATCATTGCCTGGGCCCAATATTTCTTGCCCTGTCCCTAGTTGCGTCCGCCTTGAGAAGGTGGTGGTGAGTTGCCTTCTTGAACTGTTGCAGTCCATGTGCTTTAGGTCGACCCACGATGTCCCTGAGGGAGGGAATTTCAGGATTCTGACCCAGCCACACCGAAGGAACGGCTGATATATTTCCAAGTCAGGATGGGGAGTGATTCGGAAGGAACTTGATGGGGTGGTGTTCCCATGTATCTGCTCCCCCTTGTCCTTCTGTGGGAAGTGGCTGTGGGTTTGGAAAGTGTTGTCTGAGAATCTTTGGTGAATTTCTGCAGTGCATCTTGTAGATGGTAAACAATGCTGCTACTGAGCGTCGGTTGTGGAGGGATTGGGTGTTTGTTGATGTGGTGCCAATCAAGCGGAGGTTGCTTTGTCCTGGATAATGTCAAGCTTTTCGAGTGTTATTGGAGCTGCCCCCATTCAGACAAGTGTGGAGTAATCCATCACACTCCTGACTTTTGCCCTGTCGAGGGTGGACAGGCTGTGGGGAATCGGGAGGTGAGTAACTAGCGGCGGTACTCCTAACCTCTGACCTGCTCTTGCAGCCGTTGTGTTTTGTGGTGAGTCCGGTTGAGGTTCTGGTCAATAGTAACCCCCAGGATGTTGATAGTGGGAGCATTAAGTAATGTGAACACCATTGAACGTCAAGGGGGCAATGGTCAGATTTTCTCAATGGCAAACCCCAGGATGTTGACAGTGGGAGTATTGAGTAATGGTAACGCCATTGAACGTCAAGGGGGCGATGGTTAGATTCTATATCAATGGTAAGCCCCCAGGATGTTGATAGTGGGAGTATTGAGGAATCGTAACACCATTGGGGCGATGGTTAGATTCTATCTCAATGGTAACCCCCAGGATGTTGTTTACATGTATTCAGTGATGATAAAACCACTGAACATCAAGAGATGAAGATTAGATCCTCTCTTGTTGGAAGGAGTGATTACTGAGGGAGGGGATGTCATGCTTGTGTCAGGGACAGAGGGGGTAATGGCAATGAGTTTAATTTCATTTTATTGCCAGAGACAGCGAGCTCGTGTTTGAATCATCGAGTACAGAAGAGGACCTTCGGCCGATCGAGTCGATGCTGCCAAAGTTATATTAAATGCCCGCTGGTCCCACTGCATTCCCTTTGTTCCCTCACACCTTACTGGAGTAATCATCACTCCCTAACCCATACCTTGTGTTTATTTCAGAAGGAAAGGCTTACATTTGTGAAACACATCTTTTAACAGGGAAACTAAGAAAAGGTCTGGTGACGTGGGTCAAGACAGATTGCTTCATTCCTTCATTCTCAGCCTCAGGCAAGCAAAGATTTAAAAGAGAGAGAGAGAGGAAGGGAGAGAGAGGGAAGTTACAATTTATGACTTTCTTTCGATAACACAAGAACACAATTCCAAGATGTTTCTCGGAGATGGGGTGAGCAGAGCCCTTGCCCATCAACGTCCATATGGGATTCTCTCCACGCTGCCAGATCTTGAAGCAGTTAGGAATTATAGCTGTGTGGGAGAGTGAGGCAGGGTTGGAGGTGAGGTCCAGGTCAAGGCGAGTGAATTGGAATTTCAGCTGGACAAGGGCTCCTGACTCATTCACTCACTCATTGAGGGAACTTCCACCAATCCCCCAAGGAGTTGGTCTGGGAACAGCACAGATGTTCGTCTCGTCACCTTGAATCAGAGAGGGTGAGATCATCTGATCTGCATGCAGCAGTCAGTGTGCAGTTTTTGTACTGCTTTGTATCACTGTGGGGATATATACAGCTGGGACACAGTAATACAATCTGCTGCATCGCCCGTACAATAACCTCTCCAACCTCAGAAGCCCCTCTAAATCCTTTCTAATAACCCTTCTGGCTTACCCAAAGCTTTTGCCTTACACCCTTCCAAACCCCCATCCCTTCCCCTTTTCCATTCTGTGAGTTTTCCCCACTTTGAGTCTGTATTGATTCCGGCTGCTGGATTTACATGAAGACATGTCCAGTTGCTTTCTCTCTCTCTTTCGTCCGTACCGACCCTAGAGAAGGGATCCTGAGTAGATAAGGGGACAGCGAGTGGATTTTGTCCAGGGATTGACCTGCGTGTGTCATATGGAGATACCGAGAAGCTCCTATTCGGGAATGGGACCAGGCTAATCGTGAGACCCAGTGAGTACGTTGTTCTGAACGAGGCTTTACATTAAGTCTGTTTTATTTTCTCTGTCTCTCTCTCTCTCTCTCTCCATGTGCACAGAAGCTGCCAAAACTCTTTACTTTCTGTAACAATTTCTCCTTGGCATGCGCGAGCTTGGTTAAGGATCTGACTGCTATCTCTCAAATCTTGCATTTGTTTCCACCGCAGAACAGGGGGAGTGAGAGGGGATTTGCCATGTTTCATTGGGAATCCGAACTGGAACAATCCAGACAGCTCTGTAGTTTGCCGAGGATCCCGAGTTGGAGACCCCCTGAAAGAGCTGGGAAGGTCGTGCACTTTCTCAGGGGTTCCAAGCATCTTCTTTTTTGCTTGATGCATATATATATTGAAAGAACTAGTCACGAAATGCCCCCTTGGCCCGCCTTGGGTTTTCCAATCAGTGCCAAAACAAGTGGGTGACCACCTATGAACATTTGGAACCTTAAGAACTGATGTCTGACCCAAGCAAGCTATAGACTTGGGTGGTGGGGACATGGTGAACTGCCTCTGTGTCACTGGCTTAATTGGCATGCGCCCTGTTTGAGTTTTGACGTGGAGAATTATCATTGTGTAAGATATTGCTTACAGACCACTAATATTCGGAGCAGGAACCAAATTGACTGTGGAGCCAAGTAAGTGTAAACTATTGGTGTCAATTTCACATGTTCTCCAGTCCTGGACTGCACAACTTGGAGAACAGGGTGACAAAATATTAATTGGCATTAAGAGAGAGTAATCCTGTACTCAGAAAGGGTTTCCCCAAAAGGCTAGAGTGTTAATTGCCAAATGTTGGATGCTTCGTAGAGAGTGCAACTCAGTCAGTTGGCAGAAATTTGAACCCAACAGCATCTTCCCGTATTCCTAATAATTCTGAACCATGGTGTGGCTTGGAAATCACCTTTCCTTGCGCTCCCTCTCAAAGTACCAGACCCTTGCGTTGAAAGCGGACGGCATGGTCAGTCTAGAGCAGAAAGGTTTCAGCCCAGTGGCCAAACCCACCACTCCTCCCCACCCCCTCAGTTACAGGTCGAATGGGGTTGGAATTTCTGGCGAGTTGGCAGGTATATGTCAGGCTGGTTATCACTGTGTATGATCCACTGATCTTTGGAGCTGGGACCCAAGTGACTGTGGAACCAAGTAAGTTGAGATGTTTACCTGGGGTGCTTAGCACTTGTGAAATCCGCACCGTCAGTGCTGGGTAATTCATTGCAGGGGCACGGTGTGTTAATGCTCTGGTGTAAACTATTGAACTATAGCAGGTTTCAGTGGAGTGGGGACAGGGAATAGAAATGGGCTCCGGGTGACTGAGTGGGTATCATTGGAACAAAGTAAGATTTTTGTCTAGGTGGCTGTCACTGTGCAGGTTATAATCTAAAGCTGATTTTCGGCAGCGGTACTAAACTGGAGGTCGTGCCAAGTAAGTACAAACTGAGCGTCTTTTGTTGCGAGTGAATGCCATTTCTGAGCTGTGTGGCCCTTGGAGGGACGAACAGAGGATATGTCAGGGAAGCCACCGTCTGGTGCTCAACAGCCCTAGGGCTGTACTGTACTGGGCCTCAGGCCTGGACTTTCGGCACAGTCGTACAGAACAAAAGGCCCTTTGACCCATTGGGCCTGCCCTTCCCTAGTAGATAGACCATTACCAGCGTGAACAGAAATTCACCTCAGACTCCCACTAAAACCTCCCCAGTTCTTTCGAATGCTGATGCAAGGGAAAAATAAAGTGAAGGTTTGCAATGGAGTTCAAAGACAAATGATTCATGATTATCTCCTCTTTTAAAACAAAACCCATTCCCTCCGATTTTCCCACGTCAATGGTAGATTATTCAAAGGAACCTGGGTGACAGGCTAATCTGACCAGGAATTGGATGCTAACGGGAATCCCACCAGACAGGAATTTCTGGACTCCCCAAATTAATGTGGAGGAGGGGGAAGATGGTTTAATGAGGGTGGGGAGAGTGCGGGGTGGAAAATAGTAATTGTCACCTGGGTATCTTAATTCAGACCTTCGAGTATAGGAGTTGGGATGTCATGTTGAGGTTTGTACAGGACATTGGTGAAGCCTCTTCTGGATTATTGTGCCCAGTTCTGGTCTCCCTGTATTATTAAGGAAGGGTATTATTAAACTGGAGAGGGTTCAG
The DNA here is from genome assembly GCF_004010195.1 of Chiloscyllium plagiosum. Taxonomy (NCBI): domain Eukaryota; kingdom Metazoa; phylum Chordata; class Chondrichthyes; order Orectolobiformes; family Hemiscylliidae; genus Chiloscyllium; species Chiloscyllium plagiosum. The sequence goes on from NC_057753.1 coordinate 14,554,772, forward strand.
AAGAGATTTACTAGGACGGTGTTGGGTGTGGAGGGTTTGAGTTAGAAAGAAAGGCTGGATAGGCTGGGACCTTTGCCACTGCAGCATAGAAGGTTGAAGGGGTGACCTTATAGAAATATACAAAATCATTCAGACTATAGATAATGTGCATGGCAAGGGTCAGTTCCCTGGGATGGAGGAGATCAAGACTGGGGATTTTTTTTTTAAGGTGAGAGGAGAAAGGTTTAAAAAAGGACACAGAGGCGATTGTTTCACCCAGAGAGTGACTCGTAATTGGAGAAACCCGTGGATGCGGGCACAGTTATGGCATTTAACAGTCATTTGGATCAGAACATGAACGGAAGAGGTTTAGAAGGATATGAGCCAGGACCAGGGAAGTGGGACTGTATAGTTTGCCAACATCCTCGGCGTGTTCTGGTCGAACTGAAGGGTCTGTTTCTGGGCCGTATGACGCCATGGCCTGCAAATTGAATGTACCCCCCAGCCAAAGGCAAAGGAAAACCCAAGGCATTAGCGTGCATGCGGGTTGGAGTCTTTTTTTGTACCATCTGCTAACACTGTGTGGACTGAAAAGATGATCTTTGGCAGTGGGACCCAACTCATCGTGGAACCCAGTAAGTCTGATGTTTGATTTCTATCTGGATATTGTCAAACAGGAGTCCTCCTTTTTGGTTGATTTTGCTCTTTTTATTTGAGCGGGAGCTGTCACTCAGCAAGGACAAGCAAGGGATGGTGGGGGGCAACATTATCTCAGAGCTTGAGCTAACCCCTTGAGTTCCTCCCTTACTGACTACCCTGATGACTGCTGTTTGGGGAAGGTCATCCCCTTGAATGTCCCCCGCCTGCCCGCGCCCTCAAATCCCTGAATGTCTGCCAGGGGAATCTTTCCTCGCTCATGAAAAGCAAGTCTTCTATCTGTCCAAAAACGCTAGTACTGAAGCAGCATTGCAATCAGAGAGGGAATTGGGGACCTCAATAATGTTGTCTAATTGCACTGAAGGCAGATCCTAGACCTCTTCACTTTTCAGAACTTTGGGAGGGAGAGGGGGTTGGAGATATTTCCAAACTTTATCTCCGGTTTCCCAATCATCCCATCTGACTTAACGCGATGGTATATTGTTCTTTTGTAATGGTGAAATAAGGAGGAAGCTGAGATTTACCCCCTCCCCACCCTGGAGTGTTTGTGTCTGAGGAGTAATCACTGTGATGCTTATTATAGCACTACTGAAAAACTCATATTTGGCAGCGGGACACAACTCAAGGTTCTACCAAGTAAGTGATTGAAATGTCTCTCCTTTGCCAGAGCTTCTCAGACAGAGTCGAGGTCGTTTCCATTATTCAGTTGCAAAGGCACAGCGCCAATAAGATGAGATTTAATGGGCCAGGCATTGACGCACAGCTCACATCTCGCCAAGGGGTACAGTGGTCAGATGGGGAATGTGAACTGACAAGTGGAATTCTGGATTAGAGAGGAAGTCCCATTCAGAAAAGTTTGGCTGGGTACCAATAATTTGAGTGAAGGAGGCCTCGTTTTTCGTGTTAAGGGGTTGTTGCTGACAGAGTCCAACAACTTAGAGGTCATTAAGGTGGTCTCAAGGAAGGGATGGGAGAAATATAGAGCCACATTTCCCCCCTACAGCCCCCAACCCCCCCACACACACTCGGACATAGACACACATACACAGACACTCAGGCAGAAACTCAGACACACAAACGCACACACTTAGACATGGACTCACGTACACACACACACAAACACGCACACATACACACACGCATACAGACACACACACATACACACACACACACGGTTGTGTAGACACACGAGCGGTAACAAAGTAGGGATCAAAACATCACCCCTCGCCCACCCTCAGGAATTGTTTTACCAATAAATGTCGCTGCAGAGTTATCAGGAAGGCAAAAGAAGGTAAATATGGGGCAATTGATTGTCCCATGTGTCTGCTTTCATGTCTAGAACGGGGTCCAGAAAGGTGGGGGGAGGTCACAGTCTGAAACGGGGGTAGGTCATTTCGGACTGAAGTGAGGAGAAGTGACTTCACCCAGAGGGTGGGGGAGCCTCTGGGTTTCACTGTCGGGGGTCGCAACATTGAATGATTTCAAAAAGTAACTAGCTATCGGACTATTGGATCAAAGGGTGATGTGGGAGAATAGGATCATGAGATGGATGATCAGATATAATCCCATTGAATGGGGGGGGGGAATGACGGGGCCGAGCAGCACAGCCCGATGTTTCTGTATTTTCAAACTAGTGAACAGCAAAGAAACTTGGAGGGGGGGGGATGGTTGCATCTGTTTGGGTGAGCAGATAGAGAAGGAACATGAAGCCAGCAACATGAGGTAATTGTGAGGGAGACTAAACCAAGCTTTGACTGCACTGTGGCTGTGGCTGGGTCTGAATTTGTAACAGCTGGTAACACCGTGATAGAGTGTACCGTGCTGAGAAGCTGATTTTTGGAGGAGGGACCAAACTCACGGTGGAACCCAGTAAGTCTTGTGGCGTATCTTCTCGGGAACGGTGTCGTTAGCCCAGAGAAGGCCCACCAGATTTATAACAGTGATGGCGGGAAGAGAAATACTCCAGGGTCGCAAAGAGTGAAGGGGAGCAGGCACGGTCGGTTGAGCGATGTACACAGAGCAGGCAGGGAAGGAGAATTCAGTGTAGACAGCAATGGGAAATTAACAAGGTGGAGGGAAGGCTGAACAGCTTTTAGAGCTCTCCTTACCAATCTTGTGCTTTTCAAATGTGCAAATCTAACAGAATGAGATTCAATGAGGTCCAGGGAGTTTGGGGAGACAAATTTGGGACCTGTCCTGACATGTTTTTTTTTGGAGCACTTGAAATCTTAACATTCAAACCAGGGTCAATGTGAATCCTCCCATGACTTGTCCATTTCACTCGGGAACCAACTACAGAGGTAGGAAACTTGCCTTCGGCAGTGGGACCAAACTCACCACCAAACACTGTAACCCCCATAGCTGCTTAGAGGTCTGGACAGAGTGGACGTGGAAAAGATGTTTCCAAGGGTAAGGTAGCCTCAAGGTGAAGGGCCAACCTTTTGGAATTGAAATGGGGAGGAATTTATTCAGCCAGAGTGTTGGAGGGAAAACCTATTGCCACACAGAGCTGTGGAGGTCAAGTCACTGAGTGTATTTAAGATAGAGAGGTAGGTTCTTCATTGGTGAAGGGATCGAGGGCTACAGGGAGAATGGGATTGAGAGACACCATGATCGAATGATGGAGCAGACTTGACGGGCCAAATGGCCTAATTCTGCTCCTATCCCTTATGGTCCAAGCCATCCCACCGTTTCAAAGTTTGGTTTGTAGCTAAGCAATCAGCAAGCCTACTCTTATCTATCATCAGACCAAACGGTAGTGCAGATAAAACTGCCTTACAAGCTTTGGCAAACTTAATCCAGTATGAGTTCTGTCCATAGAGAGCTCCCCCACCACAATCCTCCTGTCTCTGGGAAACAAACACCATCTCAAAATGCCCTGGCAACAATGAGTCGGTAGAGTCTTTTTTGAATTAAAAAAATAGCGCTCCATTTTTACTTCTGTGGCGGGTGACTGTTTTTCTACCATCTGGCAGCACGATGACAGCTATGTAAATATAAAGCTGTTCTTAGTCAGTGGAACCAGGCTTATGATGGAAAGCAGTAATTTCTTAGGACTGACTATCGTCAAACCTACAGAGGAGAGTAAAAAAAAAAACACCTCTGACCAAGCCTCAAACACTTTCGCACACAGTGCTGGTGGAAGGTCGGGGAGGGTGGGGGAGAGGGTTAGAGAGTACCACTGCCACTGACAAACCGAAATCCCAGTCAGCCCCACGTATCAGTTCTGGACGACCTCTCGACTCATCCGTCCATTATCTTACAACCCCAGGGATTCGGGAACAGAAATGGGTTAATCAGACCCTCCAGACCTGCACCATTATTTCTGGTTGACCTGCGGCCGAAATCCACATGTCTTCCTTGGGTCCATCCCCCTTCATAACTGAGCTAAACAAAAAATATATATCTATCGCAGCTTTCTCAATAGGTAGACAGGGTGGTGAAAGTGGCGTTCAGCACTCTTGCCTGCATTGCTCAGACCTTTTTGTATAGGAGTTGGAGACGGCATGTTGAGATTGTAAAGGACATTAGTGAGGCTTCTTCTAGAGTACTGTGCCCGGTTCTAGTCATCCTGCCGTCGGAAGGATATTATTAAGATGGAGAGGGGTCAGAAACGATTGCCAGGAATGGAGGGTTTGGGTTATAAAAATAGGCTGGGAGCTTCTTCTCTGGAGTTTGAGCCTTATCGAGGTGGATAAAATCATGAGGGGTATAGATAAGTTGAATGCTGAGGGCCTTCTCCCCAGCTGGGGGATTTCAAGACTAAGGGCACATTTTTAAAGTGAGAGAAAGATTTAATTAGGGACATGAGGGGCAACTTTTGTTTTAACGCAGGGTGCGGCTCTTGTGTGGAACGAAGTTCCAGAGAAAGCGATTGATACTGTTACAATTATAATGTTTGAAAGACATTTGGATAGGTTCATGAATAGGAACAGTTTGAAGGGACATGGGCCAAACCCGGAAAATTCTAAGGAACAATGTCTGACATGCCAGTTTAGACCCAGAGAGAACCCCCCAACCCCACCCCACCCCAACCGCCTGCCACATAAAGACTTGTGTTCGTCTCCGTTGTGGTGAGGGTGAATTTTTGTAGCACCTGGCACCATTGTGCTAGCAACTGGAAACTCATCTTCGGCAGAGGCACCAGACTCTCTGTGCAAGCCAGTAAGTGGTTAGAAGTTACTGCCTCAGATCTGATTAAGTGTATCTGTCACAGACTGCAATGGGACTGTTAAATACTGAAGTGGGCTGTTGTTTCGTTTTGTTTTATTTTTAATTGAGGAGGTTACAAGGGGCGATCTGGGGTTAGAGGCTCTGCAGAAGGCATTAATTGTCTCTATCTAGGGGCCAAATCAGTCTCTGCAGAGGATGTGCTAACCAGAGGCTTAGTGTGAACCGTCCCAGGGATTGACAATGGGAAGGCAGTGATGTATGGCAAAACATTCGGCCCATCGGCCAAAGTCTACAATTTTGCATTTCAGGAATATTTACTCAAGTGCCATAGAGACAAGATTAATAGAACTTTACAGTAGAGACAGGCCCTTTGGTCTGTCGAGTCCAATACAAGCTCCCCATCTCATCCTCATTCTTCAGCCCTGTCTCCTTAGCCCTCCACATTCATCCATTGCAATACATGCCGAGCTCCCTTTAAAACCTTCATTGCTCTGCAGGCTGCTCATTCCGCATCCCAACATGGTAAGTGTTCTCCTAACTTCACGCCGAACTCTCTCACTGACAATCTGGAAGTTGTGACTCCCTGCTAACTGACTGGTGGAAACGAAAAATCCTTTCTTCCCTTCTCGAAATTGTTTATCACCTCAATAAAGGTTAGGCCTCAATCGTCTCTGCTCCGTCCCCCATATCTCTCTGTTCTCCTAATTTCACGCCGAACTCTCTCACTGACAATCTGGAAGTTGTAGCTCCCTGCTAACTGACTGGTGGAAACGAAAAATCCTTTCTTCCCTTCTCGAAATTGTTTATCACCTCAATAAAGGTTAGGCCTCAATCGTCTCTGCTCCGTCCCCCATATCTCTCTCTCTCTCTCTCTCTCTCTCTAATCTTCCCTCCTCCCTAGAATCCCTCAGGCCCCAAGAAATTCTCCAGTGCCCTGAAGAAATTTGGAATGATTCCAACAAAACTCTGGCCTTAGTTTATGGCCAAAACGCAGGCTCGTGTGGTCAGTGCCAATGGCAATGGCCTGCTTCACTGAGTGGACCACTGGGGAAGGATTTGGCCTGACCTACATGTGACCCCTGACCCCACAGCCCCACAGTTAGAGATGGACAATGAATGCCCATACCAATCCAGCGATGTCCGTAGCCCATGAGCGGATGTGAAAGCTATGTTTGGAGGGTTTCTGTCTTGGGCATATTTGCTGTGTGAAATTACTATAATCGCAAAGAGAAGCTCACATTTGGCAGCGGCACCCAACTGACAGTTAAACCTAGTAAGTTACAGCTGAGGCTTTTTTTTTTCATTCATTCTGCTGATGTGCTGTTTATTTTATTTTGTTCAGTGGATCGGATCCTGGTGAAGAGAGTCTGGGCAGAGAGCCAAAGTAGTGCTGCAAAGAGAGAGAGAGACAGACAGACAGATTAAAGGAATGGTCATAGATATTTTAGCTGGGAGAGCAATTTGGAGAGAAAGTGTGTGTTCCAATCCTGGTTAAATTCAAGACACTGAGGCCAGGAATGTCCGAAATTTGGCAGGCACTGAACGGCTGAACTGTCGCGCGGCCAAGATGTTAAAACCCCATCTTGATCGCTCACGGAATCTTTTGATTGCAAAGAAAGTCTATGGGCTCGTCAGTGCCAACAAATGCTTCTTATTTATCCCTCTAACAGAACCTGCCAGAAAAGTTCTCCCCCGGTTGCAGATATATGTCCAGCTTTGAAACATCCTGTACAATCCGCCTTCACTGTTCACCAGGGCAGCTCATTCCAAATCCTAACAAGTCCCCAAAGCTCGAGGGTAGGCGGTTTAAGGTGAGAGGGGAAAGGTTTGAAAGGGACCCCAGGGAAAACATTTTCGCGCAGAAGGTGATGCGTGTGCGGAATGAACTTTCAGAAGAAGTATTGGAGGCTGGTACATTTAAAGGGCATCTGGATGGGTATATGAATAGGAAGGGTTTGGAGGGATATGGGCCAAATGCTGGTAAATGGGACTGGATTAGTCTAGAATTGGACAGAAAGCTCTGTTTCAGTGCTGTACACCTCTATGACCCTGAGTAAAGAGGCATCCCTTCATCACACTCCGAGCTCTGTTGCTGACAGTCCTGATGGTGTGGCTCCCTGATTACTAACTGGTGGGAGAGAAATATCTATTCTGTCGAAATTGTTCACAGATTTGATCACCTCAGACAGGGTTCGGCCTCGATCTTCTCTGCCCCATACCTGATCTCTCTCTCTCTCTCTCTCTCTCTCTAATCTTTCCTTGAGTCTGTAATCCCCCGTGCCCGAGGAAATCCCTTATTTCCCGAAGAAATTTCGAATGATTCTAACAAAATCCAGGCCTGAGTAGACGGGCCGGGCTCAGACCCACGTGGTCAGTGCCAATTGCAATGGCCTGCTTCAGCAAGTGGTCCACTAGGGAAGGACCTGGTCTGACCCACATGTGACTCCTGACCCCACAGCTAGAGACGGGCAATGGAATGCCCGTGCCAATCCAGCGATGCCCGTGCCCTGTGAATGATTTTGAAAGCTATGTCTGGAAGGTTTTTGCCTTGAGCAAGTTAACTGTGTAGATTACAGAGCGAAACTCATATTTGGCGGTGGAACCCAACTGACAGTTAAACCGAGTAAGTTAGAGCGTGTTTTCTTTTTTGTTTAATTTCATTCTGCTTTTGTGTGGGGTTTTTTTTATTTTGTTCAGTGGAAAGCAGTGTCTGGGCAGAGAGCCAAGGTAGTGCCACAGAGAGAGAAGGAGCGAGAGAGAGAGAAAGAAACTATTGCAGGCATTTTACCTACAAAACTGTATGTTCCAGTCCTGCTCCGATTAAAAACATTGAGACCAAGAAGCTAATCTCCTGTTGTCACAAATGTGGCAGGCACTGAAGGGCTGAATCGTGGCGTGGCCCGAGATATTAAACTCTCTTTTTCAAATGCCCCCTTCCCAGAAACTATTGATTGAACAGAAATTGCATGGTTTGTCAGTGCCACCAAGCCCCTTTTTTTTCAGTCTAACAGAGCCGTGTGACGGAGTTTTCACTTCCAGCCAGATTGAGGGAGGCGAAACGTAAATTGGTCACGTCCAAATGCGTATCCAGCTGTCCTTTGAATCCCCCCTGTGGAATCCACCTCCACCCCCCCCCCCGCCTCCCCCAGGCAGCTCACTCCAAATCCTAACGACCCCCTAAAACTGGCTGGCACAAGGTGAGAGGGGAAAGATTTAAAAGAGTCCTAAGGGGCAACTTTGTCCCACAGAAGGTGGTGTGCGCATGGAATGAGTAAGCGGTGGAGGTCGGTACAATTGCAGTATTCAAAAGAGGAATAGATAGAGTCAATAGCCAGAGACCTTTCTCCAGGGCAGGATTGACTGATACGATGGGTCAAAGTTTTTAAGATATTAGGAGAAAGGTCAGAGGTAGGTTGTTTACGCAGAGAGTTGTGAATGTATGGAATGCATTGCCAGAGGTAGTGGTGGAAGCAGAGTCACTAGGGACATTTAAGCGACTGCTAGACATGCACATGGATAGCAGTGAGTTGAGGGGTGCATAGGTTAAGTTACTATATTTTACATTAAGATTAAACCTCGGCACAACACCGTGGGCCTCAGGGCCTGTTCTGTGCTGTACCTTTCTATGTTCTATGTTCTAAAAGGCATCTGCATGACAGAGACATGGGTCAACTGCTGGCGAATGGGACTAGATCAATTTAGGAGATCTGGTCGGCATGGACGAGTTCGACCGAAGGGTCAGTTTCCATGATGTACAGCTCTATGACTCAATGACACTAATTAAAGGGGTTTATCCTCATTTCACTTCGAGCTCTCTCGCTAACAATCTTGAACCGGTCACTGCCTAGTTCCTGACTGGTGGCAACAAAATATCCTCCCCTCACCTGTCGAAATTGTTCACAAATTAGATCACCCCCATTCCCCCATAAAGGTCACCCCTCAATCTTCTCCACTCCGTGTCCGATCTCTCTCTGTCTCTCTCCCTCTCTCTCTTTCTCCCTCTCTTTCTAATCTTCCCTCCTCGCTGAAATCTTTCAGGCCCAAGGAATTCCCTCATTTTCCTATGAAATGTGTCAAGATTCAAACAAAGCTCTGGCCTGAGTTTCTGGCCAAATCCAGACCCTTCTGATCAGCGACTAGTGCAATGACCTGCTTGACCAAGTGATCCGCTGGTCTGACCTCCATGTGACCCCTGAACCCACGGCTAGAGATGGGCAATAAATGCGTCTGCCAATCCAGCGATGCCCGTACCCCGTGAACAAATTTGAAAGCTACGTTTGGGAAGTTTCTGTCTTGGACGTGTTTACTGTGTAGATTACTATGATTATGGTTATGATATCACAGCAAAACTCATATTTGGCAGCGTTATTCCTGATGAAGGGCTTTTGCCCGAAACGTCAATTTTACTGCTCCTCGGATGCTGCCTGAACTGCTAGCACCACTAATCCAGAACAAAGTAAGTTAGAGCTGAGGCTTGTTTTTTATTTAATTTCATTCTGCTTGTGTGCTGTTTTAGGGGTTTTTTTTTTCTGTGGAACAGATCCTCTTGAAGAGAGTCTGGGCAGAGAGCCAAGGCAGTACTGCAGAGACAGGGAGAGGGGGGGAGGGGGAAAGAGAGAGAGAGAGTCAAAGAGAGAGAGAGCAATATAGAAGCGACTGCAGGCATTTTAGTGATGACAGCTGCTTGCTCCAATCCTGCTTCAATTAAAGTTACTGAGGCCAGGAAACCATCCTCCTGGCGTCTGAAATGTGATGGCCGAATCGTTGTATGGTCAAGATATTAGACTCCATCATTGAAATTTCCCCTCCCAGAAACTGTTGATTGAAGATGAATTGTTTTGATTTGTCAGGACTTTTTTTTTTATTAGGCGAAAGTGAGGACTGCAGATGCTGGAGATTAGAGTCAGGATTAGAGTGGTGCTGGAATAACACAGTAGGTCATGCAGCATCCGAGGAGCAGGAAAATCGACGTTTCGCAGGATTTTTTTTTTATTCTTTTATTTCGGTCACCTGCATAAAAGGTTTCACCTCAGCTTGATTGAGGGAGGCAACATTCAAATTGCTCACTTTCAAATATAGGTACACCCTCCTTTGAAATCTCCTGTCGAATCTACTTCCACTATCTCACAGGCAGCTCACACTAAATCCTAAGGATTCAAACTTAGGGGGCAACGGTTTAAGGTGAGAGGAGAAAGATTAAAAAGCGACCAGAGGGGGCGGTTTTGTAATGCAGAGCGTGCTGTGCGTATCGAATGCCCCGCCAGAGGAATTGGTGAGGATTTCGTACAACTGCAAACTTTAAAAGGCATCTGGATGTTTGGATGAATAGGAATGGTTCAAAGGGCTCTGGGTCAAATGCTGACAAATGGGACTTGATTAATTAAGGCTGTTTGATGTGCATGGATTGGTTGGGTCTGTTTCCATGCTATTCATCTCCATGACTCTGAGTAAATGATCAGAGGATTAGATAGGGTAGACAGCGAAAGTCTTTTTTTACCGTGGATGACGACGTCAGCTTGTACGAGGGGTCATAGCTACAAAATTGAGGGGTGATAGATTTAACACAGATGTCAGGGGCAGGTTCTTTACTTAGAGAGTGGTAAGGGTGTGGAATGGCCTGCCTGACAATGCAGTTAACTCAGCCACATTAGGGAGATTTAAACAATCCTTGGATAAGCACATGGATGATGATGGGATAGCGTAAGGTGGGGGGGGGGGGGTGTCGGGATTAGATTAGTCCACAGCTCGGCGCAACATTGAGGGCTGAAGGGCCTGTTCTGAGTTGTATTGTTCTACGTTCTATGTTTGAAAGAGGTTTCTCCTCATCTCACTCCTCGCTCTTTTGCTGAAAATGTTGGAATTGCAATCCCTCATCTCCCCCACCCAACCCAGGTTACTGATGACAAAACGTCTCCCATTTCGGTTTGACGTAACTCATGCAGATATGTTTCACTGAACGGGTGATAAAGAAAATTAACTCGTCAGCCCGCAGTCCACGTTTTAGTGGATTCTTTTTCTCTCCCACCCACTCTCGACTAAAAGTGGAGAAACCCAAAGGCATTAGGCTTCCCCAAGGACGAAGTGTGGTTACATTTTCTGAAACGAAACCAAGTGAGCAAGAGCTTACTCAAAGCATGTGGGAGAGTCACTGAGGAGCGGTTGCCACATCATCTCGTGTGGTTGGAAAGAGTTGTTTTATGGGTGACACCTGGTCTCACTGTAACAGCAGAAAAGTGAGTAGCTGACTCTGAGACCCAGAGGATCCTTTCAACACTGTCCTCTCACTCTGACATTTTCCTGAAGTAAACTTGTTAGTTAGGCATGCCCTGGAACACACAGGAAGTTAAGTATTACCAAAGGCATATATTTCTTGGGGGAGAGTGTTGAGAAATTAAGGCAGTGGGGCTTTGACTAGCCACTGAAAATGTGGGGATCAGAATGTCTGAAACGTGCCCACACTGCCAGGGGAACTTCTGCTCTCTCTTGGCTGTGTTCAGAGGGGGGACAGAGATGAGTCAGTGACTGCAAAGTGCAGCAGAAAAATAGACCCACAGTGACCCAGTGCAGCCTCTCCGTTCTGCACCGCACCACCTTTCCAAGCAATATTGTCCCAGCTCCCCTTAACCAGCCTCCACCAGGACCTGGGTCAGTTCACTCAGAGGAGGGCTCCTGCCCTGGACGGTCACCACTGCATGGGATGTTCTTGAAAAGGAGACAGTCAGACAGTCGGCCATTGTAGGTTTGTTCACGGCAGCCATTTCATGTTATGAGCGCTCTGAAATTGTCTTTACAGACGGGGGGGGGATGGCAAAAAAGGATGGGAGAGCTTGAGAAGCCTGTCTATTCGGTCTAACAGAACAGTGCGAGACAGGTCTTACTGCGGCTAGAATAAAGGGAGCAAAACTTAAATCATCACTTCCAAATTTCTGTTCAGTAATTGCCGATGAAATCCGCCTCCCAGGTGGCTTATTCTTAATCCAAACAATTGGCATGAAGTGAAAGAGTTTTCTGCTCATCTCACTCCTCGGTCTGTGACTGAAAATCTTGAAATTGTGGAACCCGCCCCCAGATGAGAGAAAATATCTCTCATTGTCCCCTTGCAGTTGGACATAACCGGGTCACATCACATACTTGGATGGGTGATAAGGAAAAGTAACTGGCGCCAACCAACTGTCCAGTTTTTAATGGATTATTTGTTTTTTTCAGTTAAAACTGGAGAAACCCATAGGCTCCCCCCGAGTAGGGAGAGTGGTTGCATCTTCCGTGACCTGACTGTGTGAGCAAGTTCCTTCTCGAAATGCAATGCAATGCCATAAAGTCATACAGCATGGAAACAGACCCTTCAGTCCAACTATCGTCCCATGCCGACCAGGGTAAATTAATCTAGTCCCGTTTCCCAGTACGTAACCCATATCCCTGTTCAAGTCGCCATCCAGATGCCTTTTAAATGTTGCAAATGTTGCTTCCTCTGGCAGCTCATTCCATACACGCACCACCCTCTGTGTGAAAAAGTTGCCCCTCAGATTGCTTTCCCTTCTCACCCTTAAGCCTATGCCCCTCTAGTTCTGGGTTCCCCCACCCTGGGGAAAGACCTTATTAATTCACCCTATCCATGCCCCTCACGATTTTATAAACGTCTGTAAGGTCACCCGTCAGAGCACCGACGCTCCAGGGCAAACAGTCCCAGTCTATCCATCCTCTCCCTATAGCTCAAACACTCCAACCCTGGCGTGATCCTGGTGCATCTTTTCCGAACCCTTTCGAGTTTTGCAACATCCTTCCTGCAACAGGGAGACCGGAATTGAACACAGCATTCCAGAAGTGGCCGAAGTAATGTCCTATTTGGCCGCAATTTCACCTCCCAACTCCTGTACTCAATGCCCTGACCGATGAAGGAACCGAAAAGGATGCAGGGCTTTTGCCCGATATTCGATTTTCCTGCTCCTTGGATGCTGCCTGACCTGCTGTGTTATTCCAGCACCACTCTAATCTTGATGATAAAGGGATGGTCTCGCTGTAACAGCCAGGGTTTGAGCAAAGTTCTGCCTGTGAGACCCCCGGGGTCTTTTCAACGTTGTTGTTTCATTCTAACATCAAACTGAAAGACTTAACTTGGTACACATGCAAAGGCACAGATAAATATGTAGGGGTGGGGAGAGTGAGTAGGGCAGTGGCATTTAGTTTGTCCACTGAAAATTTGGGGCTCAGCAATTCAGCAGTACTCCCACACTCAAATGGGGTATTTCAGCTCTCTCTCAGCTGGGTTTCACAGGTGGCAAAAATATGTCAGTGGCATCGAGATACAGCAGAAAAATAGACCCACAGTGATCCCGGGGCAGTCTCTCTATACTGCATTGTGCCACCTTGCCAAGTGATATTGTCTCAGCTCCCCTTAACCAGTCTCCACCAGGATCTGGGTAGATTAGATTAGATTAGATTCCCTACAGTATGGAAGCAGACTAAATGCCACTGCCCTACTCCCTCTCCCCACCCCTACAAACTGTCTCCCACTGCCCCATTTCAGTTGGGCGTAACCAGGCCAGATGTGTTTCGCATCGTGTACTCTGAAGGGTGACAAAGAAAATTAATTCACCCACCCACCATCCACTTTTTAATGGGTTCTTTGTTTCCTCCATTAAAGCCAAGACGTGGAGCTGCTGGTGTTGGACGGGGGGGTGGATCAAGTTAAAAATCTCACAACATCAGGTCACAGTACAACAGGTTTATTTGGAAACACTAGCTTTCGGAGCGTCGCTCCCTCATCAGGTAGCTAGTGAGCTGTGCTCCGAAAGCTAATACTGCCAAATAAACTTTTTGGACTGTAACCTGGTGCTGTGTGTGTGTTTTTTTTTTAAGTTTCTCAATTAAAATCAGAGAAACTCCCAGGCACTATCCTTCCCGAGGAGACTCAGCGGTTACATTTTCTGCGACCCCCATACCCCCCCATCCCCCCCGATTGTGTGAGCAGGTTTGTTCATGAAATGCAATGGAAAGTCATACTGCATGGAAGCAGACCCTTCCGTCCAACTCATCCGTGCCGACCCAGATACCCCTAACCTTATCTATTTCCTGTTTGGCCAGCACTTGGCCCATATCCCTCTGAACCCTTCCCATTAATGTCCCATCCAGGTGCCTTTTAAATGTTACAATTGTACCAGCCTCCACCACTTCCTCTGGCAGCTCGTTCCATACACGGGCCACCCTCTGTGTGAAAAAGGTCCCTTTTAAATCTTTTCGCCTCTCATCTTAAACCTATGCCCTCTAGCTCCCAGGGAAAATACTTTGCCTATTTATCTTATCCATGCCCCTCACTATTTTATAAATCTCAATGAGTTCTCCCCTCAGCCTCCAACGCTCCAGGCAAAATGGCCCCAGCCTGGAGCTCAAAGCTGTCCACTCTCTTTAGCACCCTGATAAAGGTCTCTCCCCAGTTTGACCGAATCCTTGCTGGAGTTGGGTGATCGGAATTGTCTCAGGGTATCTCCAGAGATAAATTGAAAAGTTAGGCCAAGCGGATGAGGTCTTGGTGCAGGATGAGGAAATCCTTGACATAGGCTCATGTTGGTGAGGTATTGCTGTGGAGAGTCTTTGGTCTGACTGTAGGTCTCTGACAGGCAGTGTCCTGCAGGGACCAACGCGGGGAACCCCTGTGGTTGGGAGTAAATGGACAGGGAAGAGAGATTTGATAACTGCCCCAACTTCTTGGTCTTTCAGAGGAGAAAGATGCCACGGGGCCGAAACTGTCGGTCTTCTACCCGCCAGTCGCGTCCGAACAGGGTCTTGTACCTGCGGCAGTCTGTCTGGCCGATGACTTCTTCCCCAAGACCATCCAGCTGTCGCTGAAGGTGGAAGGGCACAACCAAACCACCGTGGCCAGACCCGCCATCGTGACAGACGATGGCTACTACAGGACGTCCAACTTCCAGCCCGTTCCCAGTGGTCAGAGCAACGTCATCATCTGCGAGGCAAAGCACGAGGGCAGTCACTTCTTCGTCAACGTCACCACAGAGAATGAGGGCGGTAAGTGGCAGGGGAGGGGTTTGGAGACATCGCCCCCAGCTCCACACACTCCCCATGTTACCCACTCCACCTCCAGCTCTCCCCCTTCCCTTATTCCCCATCCCATTGCCTCCCCATCCCCTCACCCTTGTTCCCCATCCCTTCACCCTCCATGCCCTCCCCTTGTTCCCCCATCCACTCCATTCCCTTCACCCCCCTCCCCTTGTGTCCCATCCCCTCACCCCTA
>NC_057753.1:14570924-14572280 GCF_004010195.1 Chiloscyllium plagiosum
GGTGGATGGGAAGGAGGAGGAAGTGAAGGATTGAGGGAGGGTGGAGAGACGGATGGAGAGCAGGAGAAAGGGCCCGGAGAGAGGCATGGAGGGTTAGGGAAAGGGAATGGAGAGAGGGATGGGGAGAGGTGTGGTTGGAGAGAGGTGTGAATGGAGAGAGGGCAAGAAGGAGTGGGACAGAGAAAGGGATAGATAGAGTTGTGGATGGGAGCAGTTGACAGTGTGTTTAGTGTGTGTATGGTGCCTGGTGCGTTCTGATGCTCTCGGATCCAAGTCGGGGGGCAGAGGGGAAGGGCACATCTCGGTCATACCATGTTGATCGTTTGTTTAATTGTAACCATCGCAGATAAGCAGCGGGGGAACTTTCTTTCTCTGACGGTGATGGGCCTGAGGTTTCTCCTCTTCAAGAGCGTCGCTATCAATCTGCTGATGACTGCCCGGGCTTGGCTTCCCTAAGGTGGGTCCCATCTCCCCTCAGCTCTCACCTCGCTCCCCCCCCCCCCCCCCCCCACCACCCACCGTCTGTCTGCAATCCCACCATTTCCCCAATCTTCTCCATTTTTGGAGCGGCACGATGGCTCAGTGATTGGCACTGCTGCCTCACGGCACTAGGGTCCCTGGTTCGATCCCAGCCTCGGGCAACTGTGTGGAGTTTGCACATTCTCCCACCCCGTGTCTGCGTGGGTTTCCTCCGGGTTCTCCGGTTTCCTCCCAGAACCAAAGCTGTGCAGGTTAGGGTGGATTAAGCATGCTAAATTACCCATAGTGTCCAGGGATGTGTAGGTTAGCATGAATTGGCCATGCTAAATTACCCATAGTGTTCAGGGATGTATAGGTTAGCATGGATTTACTATGCTAAATTGCTCATAGTGTCCAGGGATGTGCAGGTTAGAGTGAATTGGCCGTGCTAAATTACCTGTAGTATTCAGGGATGTCTAGGTTAGAGTGGATTGGCTCTGCCAAATTACCCATAGAGCCCAGGGATGTGTACTTTAGGGTGGACTGGCCACGCTAAGTTCCTCATAGTGTTCGGGGATGTGTAGGTTCGGGTGGATTAGTCAGGGGTAAATGTAGGATAGTAGGGTAAGGGAATGGGTCTGGGTGGGTTTCTCTTTGGAGGGCCAGTGTGAAATCGTTGGGCCGAAGGGTCTGTTACTACAATGGAGGGATCGTCCCATTATCTTCACATCTGCCCCCTACCCTAATCTCCCTCCATTTATACCACAATCTCCCTCCATTTACTCTCAATCACCCTTAATCGTCTTCCACCTCCCACCAATAACCCCCCTTCCCATTTTCCTCATTTCTCCCAATCCCTTCTCCATCTCCCATACCTCCCTCTTCCCCTCCCCATAT
>NC_057753.1:14576401-14590765 GCF_004010195.1 Chiloscyllium plagiosum
AGAGATAGAAGGGGTGAGGGACAGAGATAGAGTAAAGGGGGGACAGAGAGAAGGAGAGAGAGAAACAAAAGGAGGGAGAGGGATGGAGGGGGAAGGGAGAGAGAGAGAACAAGAAGGAATAAGACAGAGGGAGATACAGAAGGAGAGAGAGAGAGAGAGAGAGAGAAGCTCTGTGTGTTAATTCCGACTCCTCCCTTGTCATAGAGTCACAGAGTACAGATATAGACCCTTCAGTCCAAATCATCCATGCCAACCAGATATCCTATGTAAATCTAGTCCTATTTGCCATTATTTGGCCCCTCTCCCTCTCAACTCACCCATCCAGATGCCTTTTAAATGTCGCAATTGTACCAGTCTCCACCACTTCCTCTGGCAACTCATTCCATACACGCGCCACCCTCTGGGGGAAAGAGTTGCACCTCGGGCCCCTTTCAATTCTTTCCTCTCTCACCCTAAACCTACGCCCCTCTAGTTTTGGACTTCCCGGCCACAGGGAAAAAGACCTTGTCTACTTACCCTCTCCATGTCCCTCATGATTTCACAAACATCTATAAGATCACCCGTCAACCTCCGACGATCCAGCGAATATGACCCCAGTCTATTCAGACGCTGCCTGTTGCACAAATCTCCAAAGTTGCCAACATTCGTGCAATTTGGAGATGCCGGTGTTGGACTGGGGTGGACAAAGTTAAAAATCACACAACCCCAGGTTATAGTCCAACAGATTTATTTGGAAACATTAGCTTTCGGAGCGTTCAGGTGATAAAGGAGCAGCGCTCTGAAAGCTAGTGTTTCCAAATAAACCTGTTGGACTATAATCTGCGGTTGTGTGATTTTTCACACCCTTGCCAATCTTTTCTGAACCCTTTCAAGTTTCACAACAACCTTCCTAAAGCAGGAAGACCAAAATTGCAGATATTATTCTGAGTAACTCACTTCCTGTCTCCACATAGCCTGCACACCATCGACAAGACACAAGTCAAGGGGTGATGGAATTGTCCTGGATGAGTGCAGCTCCTGAATGAGAGAATCTCGATACCATCCAGTACAAAGCAACCACCCTGCTTGATTTATACCACATCCACAAACATCCTCTTCCCATCCTCTACCCACTCAGTATTAGCAGTGTGTACCATCTACAGGACGCACTGCAGGAATCCACCAAAGATCCTCAGACAGCACTTCCCAAACCCACGACCTCGTAGGACAAGGGGAAACAAACGCCCATGTAAGTCCGTCTCCAAGACAGTACCCATCCTGACATGGGGCTATATCACTGCTCCCTTCACTGTCAGTGAGTCAAAATCCCTCCCCAACAGCACCAAACCTGTCCCTGTACCATATCGACTGCAGTAATGCAAGAAGGTAATTGAGATGAATAACAAATGTTACTGTGGCGTGGGATGTCCAGGTACTGAGAAAGTAAATAAAAAATAGTTTACTTTTCTAGAATATTATGTTTTTTGTTATTTGTGACTCAATCTCGGGGGAAAAACCCAGATTAAAACGTTATTCCTACCAATCTGCATTTACAAGCCAATCTCAGCATGAGATATTACACATTGGAGTGCAGGTTCATACCTCCTTGAAAGTGGAGTCGCAGATGGATAGGATAGTGAAGAAGGCGTTTGGTATGCTTTCCCTTATTGGTCAGAGCATTGAGTACAGGAGTTGGGAGGTCATGTTGCAGCTGTACAGGACATTGGTTAGGCCACTGTTGGAATATTGCGTGCAATTCTCCTGCCTATCGGAAAGATGTTGTGAAACTTGAAAGGATTCAAAAAAGATTTACAAGAATTTTGCCAGGGTTGGAGGATTTGAGCTATAGGGAGAGGCTGAACAGGCTGGGGCTGTTTCCCCTGGAGCATCGGAGGCTGAGGGGTGACCTTGTAGAGGTTTATAAAATCATGAGGGGCATGGATGGGACAAAGTCTTTTCCCTGGGGTGTCCAGAACTAAAGGGCGTAGGTTTAGGGTGAGAGGGGAAAGATATAAAAGAGACCTAAGGGCAACGTTTTCACACAGAGGGTGGTGCATATATGAATGGGCTGCCAGAGGATGTGGTGGAGGCTGGTACAATTGTAACATTTAAGAGGCATTTGGATGGGTATATGAATACGAAGGTTTGGAAGGATTTGGGCCAGGTGTGGGCAGATGTGACTAGATTGGGTTGGGATATCTGGTCGGCATGGATGGGTTGGACTGAAGTGTCTGTTTCCATGTTGTACATCTCTATGACTCTCTTTAGGACAGAGATGGGGAGGAATTGCTTCTCTCCAAGGGGACTGGAATCTGTGGAACTCTTAACCACAGTGGGAGGGCTGCCAAGAAATGGGGCATTGATTATGAGGGATATATTTTTAATCAGGAAGAGGGTGAAAGTCAGGAGAGTGGAATTCAGGGTTAACCATAACGGACAAGCTTGGGAAAGCTCAGCAGGTCTGGCAGCATCTGTGGAGAGAAATCAGAATCGACAGTTATGAGGAAGTGTTGAAACGAAACGTTACCACTGATGTTTCTCCACAGATGCTGTCAGACCTGCTGAGCTTTTCCAGCAACTTCTGTTTGCGTTTCGGATTCCCAGCATTGGCAGTTCTTTCAGAATTCGGGGCGATTGGATCAGCCATCATCTCATTGAATAGCAGAGGGGAGTCGATGGGCTGAATGGCCCAGAGCCTCTCCCTTCCTTTACCATTCCCTTCAGGTTCTGGCTTGTGGTCATGTGGATGCATGCACACGTAAAAGCACTTCCTTCCTATTTTTCTGTTACCAATGTGGTGTGAAGGATATGTACTGAATTACGATGTTTCATTATAATTGAAAAACGTCAACAACTCGATCAGCCAATGAACAGAAACGTTCAAAGTGATAGTGCCACCCTCTGCTGGCCTCCTCTCAGTACTGCGCATGGGATGGAGGAGTGTGAAAACCATCAGGGTCTCAGTCAGAGAGAATGACAGAGAAACAGCAGCATCAACAGGAACAGACACACACAACACACAGGCACATACATACAGACACACGCAGTCACAGATACACACACGCATACACATACAGACACACACACATACAGTCACAGATACATGCACACAAAGACACATATAGAGGGCAGCAGAGGTGACCCAGGTAATTATAGACCAGTGAGCTTTACTTCTGTTGTAGGAAAGGTTTTGGAAAGGATTATAAGAGATAAGATTTATAATCATCTAACAAGCAACAATTTGATTTCAGACAGTCAACATGGCTTCGTCAAGGTCAGGTCGTGTCTCACAAACCACATTGAGTTTTTTGAGAAGGTAACCAAACATGTTGATGAAGGTAGAGCAGTTGGCGTGGTATACATGGACTTCAGTAAAGCCTTTGATAAGGTTCCACGTGGTAGGCTGTTGGAGAAAATGCAGAGGCATGGAATTGAGAGTGATTTAGCAGTTTGGATTAGAAACTAGCTTTCTGAAAGAAGACAGCGAGTGGTGGTAGGTAGAAAATATTCAGTCTGGGGTCCAGTTACTAGTGGTGTGCCACAAGGATCTGTTTTGGGACCATTGCTGTTTGTCATTTTTATAAATGACTTAGACGTATGTATTGGTGGATGGATTAGTAAGTTTGCAGATGATAATAAAGTCGGTGGAGTAGTGGACAGTTTGGAAGTATGGACTTGGATAAACTGCAGAATTGGGCTGAGAGGTGGCAAATGTGGTTCAATGCAGCTAAATGTGATGTGATGCACTTTGGGAAGAATAACAGGAAGGCAGAGTACTGGGTCAATGGAAAGATTCTTGGTAGTGTGGATGTGCAGAGGGATCTTGGAGTCCATGTGCATAGATCCCTGAAAGTTGCCACCCAGGTGGATAGTGCTGTTAATAAGGCATATGGTGTGTTTGGTTTCATTGGTAGAGGGATTGAGTTCCGGAACTGCAATACCATGCTGCAACTATATAAAACGCTGGTGCGGCCTCACTTGGAATATTGTCTACAGATCTGGTCGCCCCATTACAGGAAGGATGTGGAAGCATTGGAAAAGGTCCAGAGGAGATTTACCAGGATGTTGCCTGGTCTGGAGGGGAGGTCTTATGAGGAAAGGCTGAGAGACTTGGGTCTGTTCTCATTGGAAAGGAGAAGGCTAAGGAGGATACAAGATGATCAGAGGGGGGGATTTGATAGAGACATACAAGATGATCAGAGGATTAGATAGGGTAGACAATGAAAGACTTTTTCCTAAGATTATGACGTCAGCTTGTACGAGAGGCTATAACTACAAATTGAGAGGTGATAAATTTAAGACAGATGTCAGAGGCAGGTTCTTTACACAGAGAGTGGTATGGGCATGAAATGCCCTGGCTGCCAATGTAGTCAACTCAGCCACATTATGGAGATTTAAACAATCCTTAGATAAGCATATGGATGATTTTGGGATAGTGTAGGGGGACGAGCTGAGAATAGTTCACAGGTTGCGCAACATCGAGAGCCAAAGGGTCTGTTCTGTGCTGTATTGTTCTATACAGAGACACACACAGTCACAGATACACACACGCATATACATACAGATACACACACAGTCACAGATACACACACATATATATACACACACATACAGAGACACACAATGTCACAGATACACGCACATATGCACACAGATACACTCATGCATACATATAGTGACACACAGTCACAGATACACACAGACACAAAAGCACACACAGAGACACAAACATACAGAGCACACACACAGTCACAGATATACACACACACACATACAGAGGCACACAGTCACAGATACACACACACACACATACAGAGGCACACAGTCACAGATACACATACACACACATACGTACAGAGACACGCACATTCGCAGATACACACACATACATACAGAGACACACATAGACGTTAACAGAGAAACACACATGCACAGACATACGCACACACACTCATGCATGCAGACACACAGAAACACAACACATGCAGCCTCTGTTTGCAGTAACTGATGCTGCCCTGAGTCTGACCAACGTTAACACAATTTGTGTCCATCAGCTCATTCTCAGCTTTCACTGATGAAATGTCAATGAGAAAGTGGAACAGCCACGCAATGTCCCTTTGCCTATAGTCAGGGGAGAGGAGAATGTGCTTAATAAACTCCATGATCATTAGTACAATTAATGTATGTACATCTGATCCATATAATCACTCGATGGCCATGTGTGAAATGGATCGATGCTCATTCTCAGAAACTCATTGAAAAAAGTGAACTTGCTGACTTTCCCACTCACACCGTGTGTGAGATTCCTGTGTTCCCCTGTGGGATACATTAGTGTTCATTGGATGCAGAAATGTTTCTTTACTTGTTTTAATAAATCTGTGTTGTAGCTGGTCTGATACTGCAGCTTTATGTCTGAGTGGATTTCACGTCTGGGGCCAGTTGGAGAAGTGTGTGTGTGTGTGTGTGTGTGTGTGTGAGAGAGAGTGCATTTGTGAGTGAGTGAATGTGCAAGTGTGTGTTTGGGAGGGGATAAGAGGGACAGGAAAAAGTCTGGACTGAACTATTGGGCTACTGGTTTCTCCCACGCCTCCTCTTCCAACCCATATTTTCATACTCAAACTCACTCTCTCTCATACGCAATCTCACTGTCACTCATACGCAATCTCACCCTCTCTCATACACAATCTCAATCTCTCTCATACACAATCTCACACTCTTTCTCATTCACAATCCCACTCTGTCATACACAATCTCATATTCTCTCTCATATACAATCTCACATTCTGTGTCATACACAATCCCACACTCTGATGCACAATCTCTCTCTCTCTCGTACACAATCTCACGCTCATACACAATCTCACTCTCTCATACACAATCTCATATTCTCTCATACACAATCCCACATTCCCATATACAATCTCGCACTCTCTCTCATACACAATCTCACTCTGTCATACACAATCCCACATTCCCATATACAATCTCACACTCTCTCATATACAATCTCACACTCTCCCTCGTACACAATCTCACTCTCTCACTGTTCCTCACACATGATCTAGGGTTTTGTTCTTGTGGTTAAAGGGACCGAGAGACATGGGAGGGAGGGTGGGATTAGGGAATTGAGTTTGATGATCAGCCTTGATTTTATTGAATGATGGAGCAGGCTGGATGGACTGAATAGAGTCATAGAGATTTGCAGCATGGAAACAGACTCTTCAGTCCAAGTCATCCATGCGAACCAGATATCCTCACCTAATCTAGCCCTGTTTGCCAGCACTTAGCCCATACCCCTCCAAACCCTTCCCATTCATATACCCATCCAGATGCCCCCCGCCCCACCAGGGAAAAGACTTTGTTGATTTATCCCATCCATAACATCTATAAGGTCTCTCCTCAGCCTCTGACGCTCAAGGGAAAACAGCCCCAGCCTATTCAGCCTCTCCCTGTGGCTCGAGTCCTCCAACCCTGGCTTATTCCTGCTCCTATCTTCTATGTTTCAATGTAATGTCTCCAGGTGACTCGCTGCGTGGGAGTGAAAGCTATGGGGATGACCAAAGAGGCTGGAAACAAATGAGGATTGGTTCACTGAGTGGCAAAGCAATTGGCAGATGTCATATCATAGACAATAAAGCAAGAAGGTACAGGAGCAGAAAATAGGCCATTCAGCCCATCGGGTATGCTCCTCCATTCAATCATGGCTGATAAGTTTCTCAACCCCATCCCCCAACCCTTGATCACCTTGATACTCAAGAACCGAGCTGTCTCAGTCTTAAATATACTCAATGACCTAGCCTCCACAGCCCTCTGAGGCAATGAATTTCATAGGTTCACCACTCTCTAGCTGAAGAAGTTTCCCCTTATCTCCGTTCCAACAAGTCCTCCCGTTGCTCTCATGCTGTGCCCTTGAGTCCGGGTCTCTCATCCCAATGGAAGGATCTTCCCAACATCTACTCTGTCCAGACCATTCAATATTTTGTATTTTTCAATTAGAATCCACCCTCCCCCCGCCATCCTTGTAAACTCCATTGAGTATGAATCCAGAGTCCTCAAACTTTTCTCATACGTTAAGCTTTTCATTCCAGTGACCATTCTCATGAACCGCCTCTGAACACGTTCCAGGGCCATTACATCCCTCCTGAGATATGAAGCCCCAAACTGCACACAATACTCCAAATGTAGCCTTATAGAGCCTCAGAACTACATCCCTGCTTTCATATTCAAGTCCTCTCAAAATAAATGTCCTCGTTGCATTTGCTGACTCAACCTTCAAGTTAACCTTGAAAGAATCCTAGACAAGAACTCCCAAGTCCCTTTGCACTTCAGACTTCTGAATGTCCTCCCTATTTAGACAATAGTCCATTCCTCTATTCTTCCTACCAAAGTGCATGACCGCAGACTTTCCCACGATGTTCTCCATCTGCCACTTCCTTGCTCACTCTCCTATCTTGTCCAAATCCTTCTGCAGCCTCCCCAATGCTACCTGCCCCTCTACCTATCTTTGTATCGTCTACAAACTTATCCGGAATGCCCTCAGTTCCTTCATCTCGATTGTTAATGAATGAAGTGAAAAGCTGTGGTCCCAACACGGAGGATTGCAGCAAACCACTTGTCACCAACTGCCTGAGAAGGGCCCTTTTACCCTCACTTTCTCCTTTCTGCCAGACAGCCAGGCTTCTACCCATGCCTGCACCTTGCCTCTGACCCCATGGACCCTTATCCCACTCAGTAGCCTCCTGTGCAACACCTTGTCAAAGGCCTTTTTGAAGTCCAGGTAGATAACATCCACTGCCACTCCTTGATCTAACCTGCTCGTTACTTCCTCAAAGACGTCTAGCAGATCTGTCAGGCATGACCTCCCCTTGATGAAGCCAAGCTGAATCGGCCCTATTTTACCACACACTTCCAATTATTCAGAAATCTCATCCCTCACAACGAATTCCAGGATCTTACCCATGACTGAAGTTAGACTAATCAGTCTGTAACTTTTCATCTTTTGCCTTACTCCCTTTTTTAAACAGGGGTGTCACATTAGCGATTTTCAGTCCTCTGGGACCCTCCGCCCTTCTAGCGATTCCTGGAAGATCACAACTGATGCCTCTACTATTTTTTCAACAATCTCCCTTAAAACTCTGGGGTGTGTTCCATCTGGTCCAGGTGAAATAACCATCTTCAGACCATTCAGTCTTTCTAGCACCTTCCCTTTGGTGATAGCCACCATACTCAGCTCTGCCTCCTTACTTTCCTGAATGTTTGGCATGTTACTCATGTCTTCCACCGTGGAGACTGAAGCAAAGTAACTCTTCAGCTCCTCAGCCATTTCCTTGTTCCCCATCACTATCTATCCCGTGTCACTTGCCAGCAGCCCAATGTCCATTTTTGCCTCTCTTTTGCCCTTAATAAATTTAAGGAAACTCTTACAGTCTTCTTTAATATTACTGGCTAGCTTACCCTCATATTTAATCTCCTCCCTCCTTATTTCTTTTTTTTGTTGTTGTTGTCCTCTGTTGGTCTTTGTAAGCTTCCCAACCCTCTGGCTTCCCACTGCCCTTCCCACATTGTACGCTCTCTCTTTTGCTTTTATGTTATCTCTGACTTCCCTCATCAGCCATGCTTGCCTCACCCTCCCTGTACCTTGCTGCTTTTCCCTCAGGATGAATCTCTGCTGAATTACTCCCGGAAATTTCTGCCATTGCTGATCCACTGTCTTTCTTGCGGAGGCTCCTCTCTCAGTCAATTCTACTCAGCTCCACCTTCATGCCTCTGTAGCTGCCTTTATTTAGCCGCAGTTTACCTCTGATTCTATTTTCTCCCTCTCAAATTGCAGAGAGCATTCAATCATGGTATGATCACTGCCTTCTAAGGGTTCCTTCGCTTTAACCTCTCTTATCAAGTCTGTCTCATTGTACGACATTAAATCCAGTATTGACTGTTCCCTAGTGGGCTCCACCACAAGCTGCTCTAAAAGCCATCTCATAGACATTCCCCAAATTCCTTTTATTGCAATCCACCACCAACCTGATTTTCCCAGTCCACCTGGATATTGAAATGTCCCATGATCACTGTAACTGTGCCTTTCCTATACATCCTTTCTACCTTCTGGTGCACCTTGCACCCCAACTCCTGACTACAGTTCGGAGGCCTGTACACAACTCCAATTGGTTCCCCAATTCTGCCCACACAGATTTTACACTATCTGACCCTACTTTGTTTCTTACTATGGATTTAATTTCATTCCTTACTAGTAAGTAACTCCATCCCCTCTGCCTACCTGCCTCTCTATTCGATCGGATGTATATCCTTGAATATTCAGCTCCCAATCCTAACTCCCTTGTAGCCAACGTCTCTATGATGCCCACCATGTCATTCCTGCCAATTTCGATCTGCGCCTCAAGCTCATTTACCTTATTCCTTATACTATGTGCATTCAGATATAACACCTTCAGCCCTGTTTTAACTGTCACTCTTCCCACTGTTATTCGTTTGTCCAGTGACTTGAAGTTTGTTTGCTCACCCTTTTCCAGAGACTCTGTCTTATTTATGCCTGTGCCGGAGATTTTAATATCCTCTCCTGAGTTCTGCACTCTGACCTCGTCTTTTATTTCGGGTGTTGTAACTTCCCCTGTAACTAAAATCCCCCGGCCCATTAAGTTCAAAGCTCAATCTGCAGCCCTGCTTATGCACTTCACTCGGACTCTAGTCCCAGCACATTTCAGATGAAGACCACACCGTCAGAACAGCTCCCGTCTTCTTTCGTGCTGGCGCCAATGGCCCATGAATTCAAACCCATTGCTCCCACTCTAATCCTTGAGCCACGCATTTACCTGCTCAATCTCCAGGACCCTGTGCCAATTAGCTCGTGGTTCGGGTAGCACTCCAGAGGTCATCACCCTTTTTGGTTCTGCTTTTCGAATTTAGCTCCTCCCTGTTCGTACTCCCTTCGCACTAACTCTATTTATGTCGCTGGTACCTGCGAGCGACACGGTCACTGGGTCTTTACCCTTCCACTCCAAGTTCCTCTGATGAGATATCCAGAACCCGAACCCGAGTACCAGGAAGGAAACACAAACCTTCGGGACTCTCAACCCTGGTCACCAGGAAAGATGTCTATGCCTCTAACTATGCTATCCTCGCATGCCGTTTTTTTTATCCTGAGGAGATTCATCCCCTGTTACTATTTTATTTTTAATTGGCCATAACAAATCTTTCTTTTTTCTTTTTTATTTGCTTCTTTTTTCTCCCCACCACACTACCGCCTAACTGCAGCAGTGCTGACTTTTCCCCTGCACCCATGCTGTGTCCATGCAGGTGTAGGACACAGTGAAAGCAACATGTGCGTCTAAAGTTTTACTGATATTCCACCACCAGGAAGAAAGGACACACCCGAGTGACCAGTGACAAGTAACGTCACCCTTGTTCCCATCAAAGGGCAATGCTGCAGGATCAAAACAAAAAAAAATGGTGAAGGGGAGGGCAGAGATTAAATCAGAATAGAGTCAGAGGGGGAAATGAACCATTCCCCTCCCTGTGGTGCTCACCACTCCCTGAACAGAGTGTTAGTGGACGCCAACTGCTCCCTCTCCAGAGACACCCGGGCTCAGATGTTGTTTTTTTTAGATTACATTACTTACAGTGTGGAAACAGGCCCTTCGGCCCAACAAGTCCACGCCAACCCGCCGAAGTGCAACCCACCCAGACCCATTCATTTATCCCTTCACCAAACACTACGGGCAATTTAGCATGGCCAATTCACCCTAACCTGCACATTTTTTTGGACTGTGGGAGGAAACCGGAGCACCCGGAGGAAACCCACGCAGACCCGGGGAGAATGTGCAAACTCCACATAGGGAGTCGCCTGAGGCGGGAATTGAACCCGGGTCTCTGGCGCCGTAAGGCAGCAGTGCTAACCACTGTGCCACCGTGCCGCCCACAATTTGGCCAGGCCCAGATGCAGACCAACCAGGAGATCCTCTGACCTACCCTCCACCACCACCACCCCTCCTCCGCACCGGGTGCCCAACCATCAGGAGCGTGGGTCTATCCTCCTATATTGTGGAGAGATGCCCATTTGTGGCAGAGATTTCCAAACCCCAACTCAGTGTCACATTAAAATCCCCGTTTTCTTCCCATTCCACACTCCCAGACAGCAGTAAAGTGTTTTTTTTGTTTGTTTGTTTGTTTGTTTCCCTGAAGAAGGGCAGCTTTCTGATTGATTATTGTAAGATTTTAAACGTGAAGGTGCTGCGTGTGTAACAAACATTGTAACATCCCATCATGTCATCGACTTTGCTGTCTGGGTAGTGGGTTCTATTTAATGCAGTAGCAGACACAATGTAACGTGATTCGCATCTGCAGGATGAGTCGAGGTAAACATAATGCTTTAGTTTAAAAGATAGAGGAGTCATGGAACATCATTGATCGTGGTGCAGCGAGTTAGAGAGATCTTTGAGACCGCATTAGGGAGAGTTTTGCTGTGATTTATACAAGGAAGTAGTCTCATAAACTGGAACACACGCGAACAGAGAGTAACTCAAACATCTCGGATCAGCTCAGCGCTGCATCAGAAACTTCCAAACTGCTTTGTCGTTGAAGGGTGTTCTCTGAAAAGCGTCCCAGACCCTTTTGAGTCTTTGTGTTTCAAAATGTTCAGTCCCGGAGTAGAGATACAATGTTCAAAAGACATGTGGATATGTGCATGAATAGGAATGATTTGGAGCGATATGGGCCCAGGAGCAGACAGGTAGGACTAGCTTAGTTTGGGATTATGTTCAGCATAGAATGGTTGGACCGAAGGGTCTGTTTCAGTCCTGTATGATTCAGTGACACGGTTCCATAGAATTGATCATTCACTGTGTTGAAATCACTCTCCCACCCATTCTCCAGTTCCCAGCAAATGTTCTTGAATAGCTCTCAGGAATTTAAGGTGGTACTGTTCACAGGCTGTCTGTGTGACGGCACTGAGTCTGAGATCTCACACAGACACACTCAAGCTTGCACACATACTCCCACTCACACTCACGCACGCACGCACACACACAGACAGATACTGCCCCCTCATTCTCACACATTTTCCTCGCACACACGTGCACATGTTCACATACAAACACACACACACGGATAAATCTGGGAGAGAGGGATATAAACCCTGGGGAAACACACACACACACACAGAGGGATAAATCCGGGAGAGTGAGATATAAACCCTGGGGAAACACACACACACACACAGAGGGATAAATCCGGGAGAGTGAGATATAAACCCTGGGGAAACACACACACACACACACACACAGAGGGATAAATCCGGGAGAGTGAGATATAAACCCTGGGGAAACAAACACATAGACACACACACACACACACACACACACACACACACACACACACACACACACACACACGGATAAATCAGGGAGGGGGGATATAAGTCCTGGGGAAGCACACACACACACACTCATCATCATCACACATACTGAGATACGTGTACTGACACACTGATACTCCCATGTAAACTCATACTCACGCACAGACAGATTCACACACGCACTCTTCATACAGACACCCACACCCTCTCAGACACACACAAACACACACACTCACCCTTAAACATGTGCACCCTCACCTTCATGCACATGCACACTCACTCAATCACACTCACACACATGCACATGCTCACCCAAACACACACATTCTCACACGCACGCACGCACACTCACACACACATACTCTCACACAGACGCACACTCACAATTACACAGTCTTTCACTCTGGTGGGTTTGATGGAAGCGAATCCAAGAATTTTGATCAATTGTGGATACATGTCCTCATACCTGCTGGTATGAGTGTGTGCATGTGTGCCAGTCTGAATTTGAGTTTGAGTGTGCATCTATGTGTGTGCGTGTGTGCACGCGTGCCCATATCTGTGTGTGTCTCCATGTTTCTGTGTCTCTCTGTGCCTGTGCCTCTGTGTAATGGGCTCTCCCTTGTTCTGAGGGGAGTGAATCCATTGAAATGGGGATCAACCCCCACCTTGTGTTTACAGTGATACAATACCACCCCCTGCTGACCTCCCTGTGCTACTGCACAGGAGATGGTGAAGAGTGAAGGTTACACAGTAGCATCAGCAGACAGACAGATATACACACACATACACACACATAAACAATGCTGGTGTGCAGAGGATTACAACTGAACTGAGCTCCCCAGGGCGGGGAAGATGGAGAAATGTTTGAGTTCCCTCTGTAATGTGAGAATGACTTGTCTTTGAACTGTATTCCTGACATTATAGAAATGAAATTGAGTATTTCCATCACAACTGCATCCAGGAACCACCGAGTGAACATTTTGCAGGAAGACAAGGTGAATTTTATTGGGTTTTTTTTCTGTACTGTCCAATGCTTTGCAATGTACTCTTGCAAATGATCTGTCAGTCTGTCTAGATCTCTATGCCTGTCTCAGTATCTCTGTCCTTGTATATTTATCTGTCCATCTATATCTTTGTCTGTCTTTGTCTCTGTCTCTACCTATGCATCTATCGCTACCTGTCTTTCTATATCTTGCCTGTCTTTCTCTCTATCTCTATCTGTCTCTCCGTATCCATCCCTATCTCCTTGTCTCTCTCTATCTACCCAGTAATCTACATTGATCTACCCAACTATCTATATCTGTCTGTCTCTATCTGATTATTTATATCTATCTGTTTATCTCTCTATATATATCTATCTATATCTCCCTGTCTCTCTGTCTAATCACCTGCCTGTCTCAGTCTACCTCTCTGTCTATATCTCTGTCCATTCATCTATATCTAACTGTCTCTATATCTCTCTGTATCAATCCTTATTTCCTTGTTTCTCTCTCAATCAACTTGACTGCATTTTCATATCTATCTGTCAGTCTATCTCTGTTTCTACATACCTGTCAATCTCCCTCCATCTACCCGTACCTATCTACCTATCTATCTGTCTATCTATCTGTCTGTCTGTCTATCTATCTATCTATCTATCTATCTATCTATCTATCTATATCCCTCCATCCGCCTCTCTGATCGTCCTCTCTATCGCTCTCAATCCATCTGTCTGCCTCTCTCTATCCCTCCTGTCTGTCCGCTCAGACTGCATAGGTTACAGGCCTATTCAGTTCACAGATACATACACAGCCTGTCAAATGTAACAGCTACCATATAGCCTGTACAGCAGGGAGAGAGGGAGGGAAAGAGGGAGCAAAGAGAGGGAGGAAGAGAGAGAGGGAGAGAGAGGGAGGTAAAGAGGGAGGGGGAGAAATGTAGGGGAGAGAGATGGAGAGAAAGAGAGTGAAAGAGGGAGAGGGGGCATGAAGAAACGGAAGGAGTGAGAGGGAGGGAGAGGGAGGGAAGGACAGGAAAGG
>NC_057753.1:14590806-14602058 GCF_004010195.1 Chiloscyllium plagiosum
GAGGGAGTGGGAAGGGGAAGAGGGAGGGAGCGAGATGGAGGGAGAGAGAAGGAGGGAGAGAGAGGGAGAGAGTGGGAAGGAAAGTGAGGGAGAGGGAGAGAAAGGGAGGGAGAGAGGGAGGGAAAGTGGCAGGGAGACACAGTGATGTGGAGAGGAGGGTTTTTGTTGAGGCCGGTCGCACTGTGTGAGGAATACGGGGCCGTATCGAGCAGATTCACACTGGGCCATGGGAGTAAACTGACAGTGAACCTCAGTAAGTGCTCCCTTCCCCGAATTCCTGACCAGCATCCAGCACTACCACCACCAGCCCTCCCACCCACCGCTTCTCCCCACCCACCCACAACCCGAGCTTGGAGTGGGGTGCAGGTGGGAGGAACATCGCTGACGGGGACCCAGTTCTTACCTGTCTGATAAATGACTCCCCCATCTCCCTCCCCACCTCCCCTTCCACTCTCTCCTCCTGCCCACTCAATGAACACACTGCCTCCCTCTGTAGGTGGGGGTGTCTATCTCTGTATCAGAGAGTGGGGTGGTAGTGTCCCTACCTTTTTGTCAGGGGTTGTAGCACTGTGTGGTATATAGGGACCGGCGGCTGGACGATCCATTTCGGCCCAGGAACCACGCTCACCCTGCAGCCACCCCGTGGTGAGTCGGATGGGAACGACTGGGGATATCACTCATCCTGAGAAATCTGCCCCTCCCCCCACCCCTGCCTCTCCGGGGATCCAGGATTCAATACCCCATCAGCTCCCTGCACCCTCCCCTCCCCTTATAAGATTCCCTCTCCAGAGAGTTTCCTCTTCTCCGTGAGGCGCTACTTGGTTTCTCAGTGAGAGTTGTTGTTGTCATCAGCATGTGGGGGAAATGAGATTGTCCCCCAGGGAAATACGGGGGACAGGGGACAGATGGAACTCTCTGCTGAGCCGACTGTGGGAGACAAACACTTCACCCCTTCCCCCTCCTCCTCTTGCAAATTTCATTCATGTAGCCCCGTCTCCTGTTTGGAATGCCTAGGGATTAACCAACCAGGGGTCTGGGAATCGCGTTTCCCCTGGGGCTAGGGAGGGAGGTAGGACCCAGAATGGAGGGGGAATGCCAGGGACATGGGAAGGGAGTGGGGGGGGTCACTGTGGGACAGTGCCCAGTTGTCAGGCAGACTGTATTGAGATTGTTGGCATCTTTGAGATTGCGACTGGTCAGGGCACCACAGCGGAGCGGAGGTGGAATATTTGGGAGAGAGTGATCCTTTCGATCTGGTGAGGCGACAGTGCGGTGGGTTTGAGGTTGCTGTTCAGGAGTTTGTGGATGTTGGGGCAGAGGGAGGGGGTACAGGAGAATGTGTTCACCTGCAAATCAGTGACCGCACTGAATGGGTCATCAGGTAGGACAGAGACTGTGTGTGTGTGTGTGTGTGAGAGAGAGAGCATGTGTGTGTCAGTGTGAGGGAGTGCGTGTCAGTGTTTGAGAGAGTGTGAGTGTGTGTGAGAGAGAGTGTGAGGGAGTGTATGTCTGTGCTTGAGGGACTGTGAGTGTGTGTGCGTGGGTTTTTGACTGGCTGTCTGTCACTGTGTGAATATTGCAGGCACTGAGAAACTCACTTTTGGAAACGGAACTCGATTGCTCGTGAAACCTGGTGAGTATTTGGAAAACGTATCGCGTTACATCGAGAGTGGCTTTTCATGTCTGATGGAGCGGTTTGTTGGGCAAAGCCAAGACCTTATTGATCCAAATAGAGGCAGGACAGATTAGAACGGGGCTTTTATTCGGCTTGCCCTATGGAACAGTGTCTGCATTGATATATCCGCCTGATTGTATCTCCAATAGAGCAGGGTGGACGGTAATTCTTAACGACAAGAGTCAGATGAGGCAACATGCTGGTAAATTCCTGAGCAGCTTGTTCCAATCTGTCTCATTCCCCATGAACATGGGGACCCACAGCCCTAACCTGACGACGATTCAGTGAGCTGGAGGTTTCATTTAAAAATCTAGAGTCGAGGTTAAAAAATGACAGTTTTACATGGTGTTGGCACGGTGTTTTGGAAAAGGGGAATGGGCAAAGAGGGTTTTTGTCAGGCAAGATGTTACTGTGGGTATGGTACAGCTGCTGACAGTCTGATCTTTGGAGCAGGGACCACACTTTCTGTCATTCCAAGTGAGTACAGGAAATGTTTACATTCTGGGAGAAGGGTTGGGGGAGAGGCACAACTGTGAAGGGCCAGAGGTGAAAGTTAAATCCCCCACCCCTCGTGAAAAATCAGACTGAGAGACAAATTTGGGGGTGGGGGGGGTATTGGAGAACATCTTAACAGGGACCCTCACATCTTCAGTCCTCTCTCTGTCTCGGCAAGCAGGAGTTATCCGAAGAGATCTTTGAAATAGTGACTGGAGGGTGGTTTTCGTAATGGGGTTAGGCGCTGTGTGAATGCAGGGAGTGCTGCAAGCCCACTGATATTCGGGAGTGGAACAAAACTGACCGTCAGACCCAGTGAGTGGAGGCACAGCCTCGCATTCAATTCTATCCACTTGTTTCAGAGTAAAGTGTACCTGGGTGTTAACACTCATTACCACACGCCGAAAGTCTCTCTCGCTCTGTGTGTGCGTGTGTGTGTGTGTGTGTGTGTGTCTCACCCTCTCTCTCTCTCTCTCTGTCTCATCCTTGCCTTCTCACGCTGTGTGTGGCTCTCACCCTCTTTCTCTCTTTCTTTATGTGTGTGTCTCACCATCGCACACTCTCTCTCTCTCTGTATTTCTCTCGCACTCTGTGTGTGTGTGCGTGTATGTGTGTGTGTGTGTCTCACCCTCACGCGTCTCTCTCTCTGAGTATGTGTGTGTGTGTCACCCTCGTGTCTCACCCTCTGTGTGTGTCTCTCTCTGTCTCTCTCTCTCTCTGGGTCTCTCTGTGTCTCTCTCTATGTCTCTCCGTGTGCTGACGACTCCAGGAATAACGTCTTGGATGTGTCTATGGTGAATACATCAATGCACATTATCTCCCTCCTATCCCAGTGCGAGGTGCAAATTGCTGAGAATGAGTCAGGTCAGGTTGGGAATGATCACAGGCTCCTGTGTTGTACAATCATCCCTCAGAGCTGACCCGATCAGGTGTAACCCACACACTATGTTTAAAAAGGGGTTTCTCTGACAGTGTTGGTCTGAGAAGCCGGGCTTTGAATCATAGAATCCCTACAATGTGGAAACAGGCCCTTCAGCCCAACATGCTTACACCGACCCTCCAAAGAGTACTCCACCCAAACCCATTTCTCTATCCTACTATATATTTACCCCTGACTAATGCACCTAACCTACACATTCCTGAACAGTATGGGCAATTTCCCATGGCCAATCCACCCTAACCTGCACATCCCTGGGCACTATGGATAATTTAGCACCTCCAATCCACCCTAACCTGCACATCCTTGGGCACTATGGATAATTTAGCACCTCCAATCCATCCTAACCTACACATCCCTGAATGCTATGGGTAATTTAGCACGGTCAATCCACCCTAACCTACACATCCCTGGACTCTATAGGTAATTTAGCACGGCCAATCCACCCTAACCTGCACATCCCTGGGCACTATGGGTAATTTAGCGTGGCCAATCCACCCTAACCTGCACATCCCTGGGCACTATGGGTAATTTAGGACCGCCAGTTCACCCTAACCCACACATCCTTGGACTGCGGGAGGAAACCCACGTGGACACGGAGGGGCGAATATTCAAACTCCTCACAGACAGTCGCCCGAGTCAGGAATCAAACCCGGGTCCCTGGCGCTGTGAGGCAGCAGTGTTAACCACTGAGCCACTGTTGGGTGGTGAGGCCCTGGTTCAGTATTGGCAATGAGAGGCAGGCAGTCACATCAGGGTCAGGGTCTGTCAGTTAACCGGCCAGTCGTGCGTTCGCTCTCATGAACAGGGCATCCCCAATGCTGACAGTGTGTGCATTCATATATCCACCCAACTGGAACTACAGTCCAATGATGTGGATAGTAATTTATAATGACCACAGTCAGATGTGCCAACATGCTGGTAAATTCTGAAGCCCGTTGGCCCAATCTGTTTCATGAACTGGGAAATCACATCTCTGGTGTGAAGGCGAGTGGTTGAGCTGGAGATTTTATTTGAAGGTCTGGATCCAAGATTTAAAATGACAATTGGACAGCACGGTGGCTCAGCGGTTAGCGCTGCTGCCGGGTTCAATTCCTGCCTCGGGGGCGACTGTCTGTGTGGAGTTTGCATATTCTCCCCGTTTCATTCCACAGTCCAAAGGTGTGCAGGTTAGGGCGGAATGGCCGTGCTAAATTGCCCACGGTGTTAGGGGCATTAGTCAGGGATAAATGTAAGGTAGGGGAATGGGTCAGGGTGGGTTACTCTTCGCAGGGTCAGTGTAGAGTCGCTGGGCCTGTTTCCCTACTGCAGGGAATCTAATCGCAATTTGGCACGGTGTTTTGCAGAGGTGTGTGGGTGAAGGGGTTTTTGTCTGTCAGAATGTTACTGTGGGTATGATATAGCTGCTAACAAGCTGATCTTCGGAGCGGGGACCAGAGTCACTGTCATTCCCAGTGAGTACAGGAGATGCTCGCTTTAGGAGCATTGTTGTGAATTTGTTGTGAGAGTGGCTTTGGGCTGGGACCGGGGATACTGCGAATTGTGGCAGGATCTTCCCCACTCACTAGGGTCAGGGCTGGCTGTATATTTCTTGCGGGGAGTAAGGCGCTCGGCATGAGTTTCTGAGCTGGGAGAGGTTTGAGGGGAGTGAGTCCTGCTCTGGAAGCCTTGAAACGGTCACCCTGGGGCTTCTGCGAGGGAGGGTGTGAGAAAGTGTGCGTGTCAAGAAGCAAGTGTGTGCGTGAGCATTTGTGTGCATGAGGGAGTGCGCAAATGAGAGAAAGTGCGTGTGTGTGCGAGAGAGGCAGTGTGTACATGGGAGAGAGCGTCTGTGAGTGTGTTTGTGTGTGCACATGTTTGTGTGTATATAAAGGAATGTATGTGTGAGAGCGTGTGTGAGAGGGATTGTGTGTGAGGGTGTGTGTATGAAGGCGTGTATGTGTGTGAGGCAGTGACTGTGTGCGAGGGAGTGTGTGTGTGGGCAAGGCTGTGTGTAGGGGAGGCT
The DNA here is from genome assembly GCF_004010195.1 of Chiloscyllium plagiosum. Classification (NCBI taxonomy): domain Eukaryota; kingdom Metazoa; phylum Chordata; class Chondrichthyes; order Orectolobiformes; family Hemiscylliidae; genus Chiloscyllium; species Chiloscyllium plagiosum. The sequence goes on from NC_057753.1 coordinate 14,595,919, forward strand.
GTGCTTGCAAGAGTGTGTGAGAGGGAGTGCGTGTGTCAGAGAGAGTGAAAGGGAAAGAGTGGGAGGGAGTGGTGTGTTTGTGCGAGTAAGAGAAAGACAGTGCGTGTGGCAACGTGTGTGAGAGAGTGTATGTGAGAGTGTGTGCGTTTGTGCGTGGAAGAGGGAGACGGTGTGTATGTGTGTGTCTTTGTATGTGACATCGTGTGTGTTTACGTGCATGTGAGTGTGCATGTATGCGTGTGTGAGAGTGTGTGTGTGTGTGTCTGTGAGTGTGTGTGTGTTGGCGCGCGCGCGCGTGGCTTGTCACATCACAGCCCAGTCCTTGCATGAGAGCAAATGGACAGAGTTGGAAGAGGGAATGCATTGACGTTGTGGGTCGAATGTTATGTGGGAATGACAGGTCTGAGTGAATTGTGTCAGTCACTCACTGCCTCAGCATTGACTTGTCATTGTTTAGCTACCTCGAGAACATGTCAGTGAAGATGAAACATTTAGCTGAGGGAATAATTCTTGTTAAATGATGTAACAGTGTGTGAGTGCTGACAACGTCAATGTCATATTTGGAGCTGGCACTAGACTTATCGTTCAACTGAGTAAGTTTTACACATCCCTCATTTCAATTTATCCCCGAGCTAGTTTGTTCATTAGAAGCACCCGCTTAAAAATCTCTTCCTTATTGATTTTTCTCATCTTCAAAGTCCCATCAGTTTTAGTGCAATGAATATTGAATTGTTTTCAACACGTGGCACTCAGCCCCTCTGTCTCACTCTCTATTCATTCCCTCTCTCTATATCTGTTTTAAGATCTTACACTACCTCACACACATACACCACACATACACTTGGGTGCACACACACACACTCACACTCTGATTCACACACACTCTCAGACGTTCACACTCATACTCGCACATATGAGTGATAGGACTACCAAGAAAATTCAATTAAAATGGTGGCATGGTGGCTCAGTGGTTAGCACCGCCAGGGACCCAGGTTCGATTCCAGCCGCAGGCGACTATCTGTGTGGAGTTTGCACATTCTCCCCGTGTCTGCGTGGGTTTCCTCTGGGTGCTCTGGTTTCCTCCCACAGTCCAAAGATGTGCAGGTCAGGGAAATCGGCCTTGCTAAATTGCCCCATAGTGTTAGGTGCATTAGTCAGAGGGAAATGGGCCTGGGTGGGTTACTTTACAGAGGGTTGGTGTGCACTTGTTGGACCAAAGAGCCTGTTTCCACGTTGTAGGGAATCTAATCCGAAACAGAGCAAGGCAATTTTTGCCTTTTCTAAATAAACTAAAATTCAGACTGAGATAAGGGGGAGGTTTGACCCCTCAGAGGACTGTGAGTATTTGGAACTCTAGACTGTAACAAGCTGTGGGGATAAAGTCCTTGCGGACATTGAAGGCCGAGGCAGAGCTTAATTGCTCGGGGAGTCAAGGGTTATGGGGAAAGTTGACGTGAGGAATGTTGGGTGAGCCATGTTCCCATTGAAAGGGGGAGCAGGCTTGACGGACCGAGCGGCCTCGTGCTGTCCCATTTCTTCCCAGCTCTCCGTCCATTGTTGGACATCGACCTGGAAAGCTGGGATCACGTGACGACACAACGGGGGGGGGGGGGATGGGGGGAAACAGAGCTGCGCCAGGGTTTAGGAGCTATGTGAATGCACTGTGGTACATGTTTATCCACCTTGATCTCTGCGCGGGGATAGGAAGGGCCATGTGTCAATGCTCCGAGGAATGCAATGAAAGATTCCTGGACGACGATGTCGCAAGAACGGCATCGGGATTCCGGCGACAGGAATCAGAATGATCCCATAAGCAGCAGCATTCCGACGTTGCATTCCTCCACCGTCCCTGAGCCGGTGAGGTGCTGACAATTCCCGGCGGCCTGAAAGAGCTGAGCCTGCAATGTTCCTTGGACTGGGCAGGCATCACGGGGGTTTTTGTAATGGGGTTAGGCACTGTGTGGGTTCAGGGGGTGCAACTCCACTGATATTCGGGAGTGGGACCGAACTGATCGTCACACCCAGTGAGTAGAGAGGTTACCTTAATCAATGCCATTGATTTGTTTAAATTGGAATTAAACCAAAGCGTATATCAAAAAGTGCCTATTTTACAAAACAATCTGGTCATTAATGTTAACTTCAGGCTGTACGTGACAGACAGCTCAAAACACATTTACTGTTTATTTCAGTGGATGTGTGAAATTCACTGCCTTTACCGTTTCAACTTTAGAGAGGTCACGATGTGTGGTATGGTGGATAAATCAAGGGCGCTATGTCCTCTAGTTCTGGACTCCTCCAGGGAAATGACCTTGTCTAATTTACCCTAGGGGAAAGGGAACTGAGGGGCAACTTTTTCACACAGAGGGTGGCGCGTGTGTGGAATAAGCTGCCAGAGGAAGTAGTGGAGGCTGGTGTGGTATGGTGTGGTATGCTAGATAAATCGAGGGCGCTACTGTGTGTTATGGTGGATAAATCAAGGGTGCTATGTCAAGGCAGTGAGGTGATTCTGAGCAACAATACTGCATCGCCTGCTGTTTAAGTATTAGATCTGTTAGTCCACAGCTGACAATTCTGGTCTCCCTGCTGTAGGGAAAATGTCGCTAAACTTGAGAGGGTTCAGAGAAGGTTTGCAAGGATGTTGCCAGGGTTGGAGGGTTTGAGCTACAGGGGAGAGGCTGAATACACTGGGACTGTTTAGTCTAGAGCGTCGGAGGCTGAGGGGTGACCTTATAGAAGTTTATAAAATCATGCAGGGTAAATAGGGATAGGAGACAGTGAGGTCTGCAGATGCTGGAGATCAGAGCTGAAAATGTGTTGCTGGAGAAGCGCAGCAGGTCAGGCAGCATCCAAGGAACAGGAGAATCGACGTTTCGGGCATAAGCCTGAAGAAGGGCTTATGCCCGAAACGTCGATTCTCCTGTTCCCTGGATGCTGCCTGACCTGCTGCGCTTCTCCAGCAACACATTTTCAGCTCTAAATAGGGATAGGGTAAATTAGACAAGGTCATTTCCCTGAAGGAGTCCAGAACTAGAGGGCATAGCTTTAAGATGAGAGGGGAAAGGGAACTGAGGGGCAACTTTTTCACACAGAGGGTGGCGCGTGTGTGGAATAAGCTGCCAGAGGAAGTAGTGGAGGCTGGTACAATGACAACACTTAAAAGGCATCTGGATGGGGAAGTGAATAGGAAGGGTTCAGAGGCATGTGGGTCAAGTGCTGGCAAAACGGGACCAGATTAATTTGGTTGGCATGGACAAGTTGGAGCGAAGGGTCTGTCTGTGTGCTGCATAACGGGACCGTGCTCGCTGTACCTTACACTGAGCTGTGAAAGAGCCCAGTCCGATTTCAGCTCGACTCAGGCTCGTGGTTGAAAGCCCATGGAGGGAGAACGGGGAGTCACTTGCTGTCAGCACGTGTTCCCAGTAGGAGGCGCACAGCCCGCGCGGCTCCCTGAATGAACAGGGATACCTGAGTGTGAAATGGGACTACAGGAATTTTATTCAGCATCATATTTACCATAAATAAGCAAACCCGGGCGATAGGTAACCTCGATTTGGTCAGTCTTCCAAATAATGGGTGTGTGCTGGAGGCAGGAAGTCAGAAATAGAGACAATGTCGGTGACACTCACGATGTCAGGTGTGAATTGTGGTGTGAGAGGCAGGAAGAGATTGGAGATATATCAGCCTGGTAACAAGAATATAGAGCGAGAGGCAAGGGAAATGGGGACTGGATGGTCACCAAACATTCTCCCAGAGTGAAAGGGAGGGAGGGGATGATGTGGGAAGCTGAAAGTTTGCCTCTAAACGGCACATAGACAGCTCTGTTCTCCAGGTGAGGGTTAGACCGTAGTTCTGCAGGGTAAGGTTTGTGTATTGATGTGTCACACTGTGTGGAGTATGGTAACACTCTCACATTCGCCTCTGGGACCAGGCTGACCGTCGTACCGAGTAAGTGAGTTGCATTTACAACAGAGGGGATGTCAAAATGACCCCCACTGCCCAACACACAACTTAAGGTTATTAGGCTGCGACCTACACTCATTGACTTCAGTCCAAATAGAAAGGCAATGCCAATACAGCACCAAAACTCTGGAATCTACTGTGTGTGTCTGTGTCTGTGTGTGTGCGTGTGTGTACGTGTGTAAGAGTTGTGTCAGAGAGAAAGGGACTGATTGTGTGTGTGTGTGTCTGTGTCTGTGTGTGTGCTTGTGTGGACATGTGTGCGTGTGTGAGTTGTGTCAGAGAGAAAGGGACTGATTTTGTGTGTGTGTGTGTTTGTGTCTGTGCCTGGGACAGTAGTCGGTGTGAAATTGTATGTGTGCATTAGTGTGTTTATGTGTATGTGTGTCACTGTCAGGCAAGTGAACCCAGGACTGTCAGGCAAGTGAACCCTCCCACAATCTCTGCAGGGTTATCAATAACGTATGGGACTGATTTATCCTGGAATGATCTGGAGGATATGCAATTCTTCCCAATGATTTAAACCAAATTTCCAACACAGCACAAATCCAACACAGCTGATTGATGGAGAATCGCTGTGCTTTATCTCAACGAAGGAGTTTGTGTGCTGACATGTAATGCTGTGTGCATAACAGAGACAAGCTAGAGTTTGGTTCTGGGACCAGACTAATAGTTCTCCCCAGTAAGTCATGTCTAATTCTGCACTATTCATGCCTACAAGGTCTACTAGGTGTTACTAGATTGTCCTCTGAACAAAGGTTAAACAGGTTGGGACTCTACTCAAAGATGTTTAAGAGGTTGAGAAGGTGATCTCATTGACATGATGCTTGCCCTCATGGGGAAGTCAAGGACCAGCGGGCATAGTCCCAGAATAAAGCCTTGCCAATTTCAGAATGAGGGGGAATTTCTCCTCTCTGAGGGTTATGAAATTTTGGAACTCCTTGCCACAGAGAGCTGTGGGGGTAGAGTCTGTGTGTATATTTATGGCTGAGACAGAGAGATCCTCAATCAGTCAGGTAATCGAGGCTTCCGGGGAAAGTGAGGAATGCGAGCAACATTGGATCATACATGATCCTATTGAACCCTTTCACCCAGAGAGTAGTCAGAACATGGAGCTCACTGCCTCAGAGAGATTCCACTTTGATCGATTCTGTCTTCAGTTTGAGGATAACGCAAAGCGAATTACTTTATTATTGGTCTACACCCAGGCTAATTGCCACAGTCGCAAGGTGTCTGTTTGCTGTTTGCAAAGTTGCGAATCTTACCCATTTCGGGATTGGCATTCCCTTAACAGCAACCTGAAAGATCTGGCTGGGATCATGAGGAATTCCTGTCAAAATAGTCTTCCCCCAGTTCTCAGGAAAAAGAGGGAAAGTTGTGCAGACAGCATGGTCATGGTGTACTTGAGGACACAGCACAGTCTAATCTCATTGTCAGTCAGTACAGATTCTCTTCGAGCTCCTGTGAGGGGAGTTTTATGCTGAAGGAGTGACCACTGTGTGAACGCTGAAGACTACAGGCTTATATTTGGAAGTGGGACAAGGCTGACTGTGGAGCCGAGTAGGTATTGACTAACAAACGCAGATCGGTCCTTACTTTGTATGTTCCTCTATCCTTCGGGAGGTGGGGGAGTGATTTGATCATCCAACACTAACATAGAATCCCTGATAGATCTCTTTTAAAAGAAATGTTGATTGTGAATAACCTTATTTAAAACTGCACATCTGATGATTAATAGTAGTCTTTTTGAAAGGTTTGCACAGTGTGCGTGTGTCTGTGTACATTAGTATGAATGATTGAGACAGTATGTGCGTAACGTGACTATATGTGTTGGTGTGCATAGATGAGTGTCTTTCTGAGTGTGTGTGTTTGTGTATACATATATATGTATAGATAGATAGATAGATAGAGGTTTGCACAGTGTGCGTGTGTCTGTGTACATTAGTATGAATGATTGAGACAGTATGTGCGTAACGTGACTATATGTGTTGGTGTGCATAGATGAGTGTCTTTCTGAGTGTGTGTGTTTGTGTATACATATATATGTATAGATAGATAGATAGATAGATAGATAGATAGATAGATAGATAGATATATAGATAGATAGATAGATAGATAGATAGATAGATAGATAGATAGATAGATAGATAGATAGATAGATAGATAGATAGATAGATAGATAG
>NC_057753.1:14603235-14607257 GCF_004010195.1 Chiloscyllium plagiosum
TGAGAGAGTGTGTCTGTGTGAGTGTGTGTATCTGTTTGTGTGTGAGTGTGCGTGCCTGTGTGTGTATATGCGTGAGTGTGAGTGTGTGTGCGTCTGTGTGTATGCATGTATGTGTGTTTGTCTGTGTGAGAGAGTGTTTCTATATGTGTGTGTGAGTGTGTGTATGTGTGCGTGAGTGTGTGTATTTGTCTGTATAGTTGCGAATGTGTGTGTCTGTCTGTGTGAGTGTGAGTGTATGCATGTATATGTGAGTGTGTATGTGTGTGCGTGAGTGAGTGTGCATATGTGTGTGTGTGTGTATGTCTATGTATAGTTGCGAATGTGAGTGTGAGTGTCAGTGCGTGTATGTGAGAGAGAGAGGGTGTGAGTGCGTGTGTGTGTCAGTGAGATGACAAATAGACTCCCCAATTATCAAATACACCAGCTACATAAATCCCAGAGAACAATGCAGAGGGCACTGAGAAACACTTTGAGGGAGGTTGGAGAAACCTTCTGATGGGATTACTGGAGAAACCGCCACCCTCCAGTTCAAAGCAAAAGTGGCACACGATTTGGGTCAGCAACAGGTCCTAATGAATACCCACGTCTAACAATTCTCAAATTTATTGGAACCATGTTCCTTAAACACATAGTTTGATAGTTGTCTAGGTCAGTGACAAAAAGTCTACTTGTCAGTCAGGGCAGGGTTGGGAACAGGGGACCCTGAAGGAGGTTTTTGCAAAAGGACTAAACACTGTGTGAATACTGGAGGCAACAACAAGCTTATATTTGGACGAGGGACCAGAGTGACTGTGGAGCCAAGTAGGTATTCATTAATAACCGCAGATATGTCCTTACTTTGCATTCTCCTCTGCGTTTGGGTAGGAATGGGAATAATGAATTTTCTGATCTTGCTACCTCCTTTAAACTCTTCAGGATAAAGTAAGGTTATTCCTGGGTGATGGAGATGGGGTGCCATGTTATTAAGAGTGAGTCATGATAGACACGGCGTCCTTTTCCTTTCCTATAGAGTTTCAGATTGATGGGATTTGAGGATAGCAGGAAGTTTAGTGTAATTGTCGCTCAGTAACGCGCTGGGGGAGATTATGTTCAGAAACTGAGTGCTGTGGGACCTTTGGTACTTTAAGCAAGCTAACCTTTGGAAAAGGCACACAGTTAACCGTGGAACCAAGTAGGTATTCCTGAATAAATTATGAAATTTGTACTGTCCATCAGGGAGTCTCTCTTTAATATTCAAGCAGTCCCTCTCTTTGCAACGTTAGCTAATGAAGGTGAATGGAATATCTTGGGGCTTGGATAAATGGGTTCTGTGCCATACCCTGAATTATCTGCGTCTAATTGATTAAAAGATCAGTTTGAGCGTCTCTGGGGCCTGTTTTGCCATGCCGACTTTTCAACCCTCGCTGCTTTTAAGGGTTCACATGAAATGCAGACCTCTCAACATGGACCGGTATTTATTGCCCATCCTTGGTTTTGGAAGTGTAACTCAGTAAGTGCTGTACTTGTAAAGATAAATGTCACAAATCTGATGTAGAGACCTGAAAGGATTATCAGGGACAGCACAGCGAATGCAACTGTTGAATTGCTTGCCTATTTCTGAGTGATGGAGAAGACAGTGAGGATGAAATGATGATGTTAGCGGTGGTGGCCAGGGAGCAAGCACTGGCCTGAGTTCCTGCAAGGGGGGCGCCCACTGTGCGAACTCTCGAGGACATGGGGATGTGGTGCTCGGATGTGGGACCAGGCGAGTTGTTAATCCAGGTAAGGAGTCAGTATGTTCCAGTACATGAAGGTGATCGCCCATAATCATACTGACAGTTGCAATGATATCCCACACCAGCGGGGAACAGGTTAATATGATCGAAATTAAACTGTAATTTCTAGGCACAGAGATACCATTAATCTGATTATCATGAGGGGTTGTGGGTAGGTTTTTGCTAAAGGGTTAAACACTGTGTGAGTTTTGGGGTGAGCAACACCAATCTTCAGTTTGGAAGTGGGACAAAGCTAACTGTGAAAGCAAGTAGGTATTCCTCAATAAATATTGACTGGGTATTTACGTTTGGGTATGTTGTTGGAGTGAAAACTAACTGATGGAAGTGCTCAATTAGGTTATGTGTCAGTGCGTGTCCATATGGCTGTGTGTACATGCGTGTGTCTTTGTGGGAGATGTTCTCTTGGTACATCTGTGTGTGCCTGTATGCCTATTCGATGTACATACGCCTGTGTGGGGTGTGTCTGTGTGAGATAGAGAGACAGTGTGTGTGCGTATGTGAGTGTGTATGTATTTGTGTGTGTGAATGAGTTGTATGAGAGTGTGAGAGTTTGTGTGTATGTGAGTGTGAGTGTATGTGCCTGTGTGTGTGCGTATGTGAGCGTGTGTGTGTATTTGTGTGTGTGAATGTGGGTGTGTATGAGAATGTGAGAGAGTGTGTGTATGTGAGTGTGAGTGCATGTGGGTATGTGAATGTGTGTGCATATGTGTGTGCGTGTATTTGTGTGTATGTGTGTGTATGAGAGTGTGTGTGCGTGTATTTTGTGTGTGTCTGTGCGAGTGTTTATTTGTGTTTGTGCATGAATGTGTGTGTGTGTGAATGTGTGTGTGTGTGTGAACGTTTGTGTGTGTGTACATACACTGCAGTGGCACTGTCTTTATTGGAGACCAGAACAGGACTGAACCCCAAGGGTTTCTGTCAGTCTGTGTAATATTGAGTGAGGGACATGAGGAACAAATCTTATTTTGGAAGAGGTGCAGAGCTAATAGTGGAAGCCAATAAGCGTGACACTTTATAAAGATTAATGCCACAAATCTGATCAATACAAATTGAATTGAATTTAATTTATTGTCACGTGTTCTGAGGCACAGTGAAAAGCTTTGGCTTGCGAGCAATACAGGCAGATCACGTAGTTAAATAGCATAGAGAAGTAAATAATAGGTAAATAGCGGCAAAAGCAAAAACATAGGTACAGGTGAAGGTTAAGAGTTTGTGAGTCCATTCAGTATTCTAACAACAGTAGGGTAGAAACTGTTACGAAACTGGCTGGTGCGTGTGTTCAGGTTTCTGTGCCTTCTCCCCGAAGGTAGAGGTTTGTAGAAAAGCATTGCCAGGGTGGGATGGATCTTTGAGAATGCTGGCGGGCCTGGTAGATGGGAGGTTGGCCTTTGTGATTGTCCGGGTCTGCACTGGTATCACACAGGAAAAACAAGCAACATTTTTTTTCCGTTTATTTTCCGAGTGATTGAGAAGCCAGTGAGGGTAAAGGGCTAGGGGTTAGCAGTGGTGCAGGGGCAGTCAGTACTGTCGTGAGTTCTTGTAAAGGGTTGACTCACTGTGCGAATTCTCAAGGATATGGGAAAGTTGTGTTTGGAGGAGGCACCAGCCTCACTGTCAATCCCGGTAAGAACGCAAGCTGATGGAAAATAAGCTCATCTACTTTAGAGGCGTGGAGGAAATATTTTTCAGTCAAATGATGTGGCGACGGAATGGGCATATTAATAATCAGACAACGTGACGTGGCTCCCATTTATTTTAGTCAGAGAGAGTGTAGTCAACATTCACCTCCCTACTGTTATGTTCGATGGTGTATGAAATGGGTTAAAGGCCAACAATAAAAGATCAACACCAATTGTCATTGCAACATGATCAGCAACGCGTTTTTTGTTTTAACAAAAATCGTCAATGACACCCCGGCCGCGGTCAGGATCATATCCAACTCACTGGCGTTCATAAGCCCCTCAGACACAATCAGCAGTTAGAGAGATTAATGACAGGAAAGTGAAACGGGCACGCACACAGTTTGAACAGGAAAGGAATGTGAGGCCTCCTTCAGGAATAGGAACTGTGTGAGGGTCACGATTAGGAGACGAGAGTGTGTGTGTGTGTGAGAGAGTGAGCGTGTGTGAGAGATAGAGAGTGTGGGTGTATGTGTGCGTATGAGAGAGTGAGTGCGTGTATGTGCGTGAGAGAGCGAGTGCGTGTGCGTGAGAGTGAGTGCGTGTGTGTGTGTGAGAGAGAGTGAGT